>NW_026755788.1:0-1195 GCF_022355385.1 Mustela nigripes
GGTGATTCACAGACCTGTACCCCTGGGGATAAAAATATATGTTTATAAAAAATAAAAAATTAAATAAAAAATTTGGAAATACCACAAATACATGGAAGTTAAACAACACGCTGCTAAAGAATGAGTGGGTCAACCAGGAAATCAAAGAAGAAATTTTTAAAAGATTTTTATTTATTTATTTTTCAGAGAGAGAGAGGGCAAAAACAGGGAGAACTTCAGGCAGAGGGAGAAGTAGGCTCCCAGTGTGGGACTCAATCCCAGGACGCTGGGATCATGACCTGAGTGAAAGTAGACGTTAAACCAACTGAACCATCCAGACATCCCAGAAGAAATTCTAAAATACATGGGAATAAATGATAATGAAAACATGACAACCCAAAACCTTTGGAGATGCTGCAAAAGTGGATATAAGAAGAAAGTATATCGTAACATAGGCTTACCTCAAAAGGCAAGAAAAATCTCATGTACACAACCTAACCTTACACTAAAGTGGACAGAAAAAGAAAAAGAAATGAAGCCTAAAGCCAGCAGAAAAAAGGAAGTAATAAAGATTAGAGAAGAAATAAATTATATAGAAAAAAAAGTAGAAGAAATCAATGAAACCAGGAGCTGGATTCTTTGAAAGAACTAATAAAATTGGCAAACTCTTAATCACACTTACGAAAAAAGAGAGGAAACAAAGTCACAAATGAGAGAGGAGATGTCACAATCAGAAATACATATAATTATAAGAGTATTATGAAAAAGTCGGGACACCTGGTGACTCAGTCAATTAAGCATCTGCCTTCAGCTCAGGTCATGATTCCAGGGACCTAGGATTTTGTGCCCTGCATCATGCTCCCTGCTCAGCAGGGAGCCTGCTTCTCCCTCTCCTTCTGCCTGCCTCTCCTCCTGTTGTGCTCGCTCTCTCTCTCTCTCTCAAATAAATAAATAAAATCTAACAAAAACATTATTATGAAATATTGTATGCCAACAAATTGGGCAATCTGGAAGAAATGAGCAAATTTCATTCCAAGAAACATATAAACTACCAAAACTGAAACAGGAAGAAATAGAAAACTTGGACAGACCAATAACCAACCAAGAAACTGAATCAGTAATCAAAAATCTCCCCAAAACCAAAAGTCCAGGGCCAGATGGCTTCTCAGGGGAATTCTGCCAAACTTTTATTTATTTTACTTTATTATTTTTTTTT
>NW_026755789.1:0-1195 GCF_022355385.1 Mustela nigripes
GACCCTAAACCTGACCCTGGCGCTGACCCTAAACCTAACCATGACCCTAACAATGACCACTCATAACCTTTTCCCTGACCCGAATGTTGACTTTAAACCAATACGTTACCATGACCGTAAACCTGTCACTGGTCCTGGACTTCACCCTGACTCCGAACAAGGCAAAGACCTGAAACCTAACCTTGACCCTAACAGTGACCCTGACACTGAACCTAACACTAACCCTGACACTGAATGGGAGCCTGAACCTATGTCTAACCCTAAACATAACCCTGACCCTGACACTAACACGGGCTCTGACGCGAAACCTAATGCTGAACCTAACCCTAAAACTAACCCCTAACATTATCCCTGACACTGACCCTACCCCGGTCTAACCCTAACCCGCAACCTACCTCTAACCCTAAACCTAACACCACTTTAACAATAATCCTGACCCTCTCCCTGACCCTGATCATAACCCTAAATATGAACTTTGCCTATGTCAGAACTGAACCTTAAACCTGACGCTGGCCTTGACCTTAATACTGACCCTAACCCTGACTGTAAACGTAACTCTGACCCAATCCGTGATCCTGAGCAGAATTGTAAACGTAAAGGTAACCCTGATCCTGAACCTACTCATGATACAGAACCTAAACATAAAGCTGACCTTACCATAACCATGAACCTAACCCTGACCCTGACCCTAACCCTAACACTAAGCTGGTCTAAACCCAGCTGTGTTCCCTCCAGCGGGGACAACAGCTGCACCCAGGCCTCCTAGGGTCTGGGAGGAGGCTGTATGGGGGGTCACTGGATGGGCATTGCATTGAGTGGTGTGTGAGCCTTGAGCAGCTTGGGGAATGGCGGCTCCGGAAGCTCTGGTGGAGCAGGAAGTTCGGTAAGGAGCCCCCAGGCAGTGGTGACCTCACTTCCCTGACGACAGAGCCCAATGCAAATGGAACCCACGTATCACGGCACCCCATAACAGAGAAAACACCCTGTGCAGATCATTTCTAGGCACAGCCTAAAGGAAGCGACATGTTCTTCTGCTGTATTGAGGCCTAGAGGATGCAGGGAGAAGAGAGCTGGCCCTCCAGGCATGTCCCCTACGTGGCAGGTCATATCAGGTTTCCCCAACGCCTCAGGCCCTTTGGCTAATAAAACCAAAAGGTCACACCAGGGGGCTCAGAGTCAGAGAGGCCCACACCTT
>NW_026755790.1:0-1195 GCF_022355385.1 Mustela nigripes
AAATGGATAAAAGACCTCAATGTGAGACAGGAATCCATCAGAATCCTAGAGGAGAACATAGGCAGTAATCTCTTCGATATCAGCCACAGCAACTTCTTTCAAGATGTGTCTCCAAAGGCAAAGGAAAAAAAAGTGAAAATAAACTTTTGGGACTTCATCAAAACCAAAAGCTTCTGCACAGCAAAGGAAACAGTCAAAAAAAAAAATAAGGCAACCCACAGAATGGGAGAAGATAGCTGCAAATGACAGTACAGACAAAAGGGTGACATCCAGGAAAAGCCATGATTTCTGATGGAAAACCTATAAGCCTAACAAAAACAGACACATAAATCAATGGAACAGAATAGAGATCCCAGAAATAAATGCTCAACTCTATGGTTAACTAATCTTCGATAAAGCAGGAAAGAATGTCCAATTGACAAAAGACAGTCTCTTCAACATATGCTGTTGGGAAAATTGGACAGCCACGTGCAGAAAAATGAAATTGGACCATTTCCTTACACCACACATGAAAATAGACACCAAATGAATGAAGGGCCTCAATGTGAGAAAGGGATCCAGCAAAATCCTTGAGAAGAACACAGGCAACAACATCTTTGACCTCAACCGCAGCAACTTCTTCCTAGGATCATCGCCAAAGGCAAGGAAAGCAAGGGCAAAAATGAACTATTGGGGCTTCATCAAAACTTTTCCACAGCAAAGGAAACAGTTAACAAAACCAAAAGACAACTGACAGAATGGGAGAAGATATTTGCAAGCGACATATCAGAAAAAGGCTAATATCCAAAATCTATAAAGAACTTAGCAAACTCAACATCCAAAAACTAAATAATCCAATCAAGAAATGGGCAGAGGACATGAACAGACATTTCTGCATAGAACACACCCAGGTGGCCAACAAACACATGAAAAAGTGCTCCACATCACTCAGTATCAGGGAAATACAAATAAAAACCACAATGAGATCCCACCTCACACCAGTCAGAATGGCTAAAATTAACAAGTCAGGGAATGACAGATGCAAGGATACGGAGAAAGGGGAACCCTCCTACAAAGCTTATGGGAATGCAAGCTGGTGCAACTCCTCTGGAAAACAGCATGGAGGTTCCTCAAAAAGTTGAAAATAGATCTACTGTATGACCCAGCAATTGCACTACTGGGTATTTACCCTAAAGATACAAATGTAGTGATCCAA
>NW_026755791.1:0-1195 GCF_022355385.1 Mustela nigripes
TGGGCTCCCCAGCCATCCATCATTAGAACCCTGCTCAGAATCGTTGGCCTGGAGTCAACCAACAGGTCTCAATTGTCCTGCAGAAGAATCTTTGCAGTTTGGAGCTTCTCACAACTCCCATCGTGGGAAAACCCCCATGGCCTCGTGATCCCTCCCCGTCATGAAGGGGCCATCAGGGACAGAAACTCCAACCTGATTGATCGTCTGAACCTTGACCTGACTTTAGATGAACGAGATCTCGATTCAAGTCTGTAGATTGTGCTTGCCGTGTCCTCACCCAGAAACCTAAGCCTAGCTTGTGTTCTCAGACTTCCGTCCTCAGACTACTGGCCCACAAGCCCTCCAGTTTGGCAATCCAAAACTACAATGCAGCACTCTGCCTGCCCTCCAGAAGAAAACCATTGCCCCTGGGGCTACCCAGAAACCCCAAATGAGGATAAACCTGCATGCAATTTGGCTGTACCCCAAATATATAGGCTGACCTTGGCACTAATGCCCTTTCTGACACAGCCTGTGCCTGGACCTCCTGGCCCACCCAGACAGCTGGCCGCACACTGAGCACATCGGACCCGCCATGGCCTTAGGTCGTCATCTCTTCCCATCCTCGGTTTTCAGACTTCAGAACCTAGAACATATCTCCAATCACTGCCCAGGTTTGAAAGTGATGCAGAAATCAGATCTCCTTCCCCATAGCAAGAAACCTTGTGGTTGGCATGTTGTCGAACGTTCAGTGTAGTGGAAACCAGTGTTGCCCATGAGGCCCCGCCCATGCTCGCGTGCCAATTTTGTCACAAACACACATTGTGACCCTCAGCCTGAGCCTGGTCCTCAAGTAAGGCCTCTCAGTGGCTGGACCATGAGCCCGCATATGGTGCCTGCCATGCCCCTAGGCCCCAATTTTTAACCATGGTTCAGGTTATCCCTTCACTCTTCCCCAGGGCTCTGCTTTGGAATTCCTCTTTTGGTGGGACACCTGAGATAACAAACCTGAAAGAGTCCTCCCATCCCACAGATGGAAGAAAAACAATTGGGATCGGGCCAAATCCAAAGACAGGAAGATTCGTCCATGGCCCATGAGCCCTCCCCGACATTCCACGGCCATCGCTGATATAAATCCGGCGACAAAAGGCTGAGCAAGCGCCTCAGATTCGCTCTTTCTTCATATCCTGAAGAGTTCTTCTCATGGTTTGTAGAT
>NW_026755792.1:0-1195 GCF_022355385.1 Mustela nigripes
CCCCCCCACCCCATCCAAAAGTTTACTTATGAAATTAGCCTAAGAAAGCAAAGGCCTTCATTGCACAGACAGTAAGAATGGTATGGTGAATGTCTCTAGTGTCCCATGAAAATATGACATCTCCAATCACGCACCCACTAACCTGTGATTCCAGGTGGGCTCTTCTCAAATGGGACTTTCCAGCAAGGAACATTGAAACAACAGATTCCTGTGGGCTGGAACCTCTCATGACAAGTACCCTGGGAGGTGACACAGCTAGACAGAGAAAAATCTGATCCCCATCTATTAGACTGACCATCAAGGTGCACCATGGTAAGTGTACCCACCAGATGGTGGAGACCGAAGTGAATATTCACACTGGTCAGACACCAAGCTCTTAGGACACAGAGCAAGACAAAAGGAAAATACTAACAGATCTAAGCCTTGGGTCTCCTGGAGCCCACTGATACCTAGGAGGTATTTCCTGTGGGTATGGAACACTGTGTGGTTTTGCAGTGTACTTACTTCACAAAGATTTCCTTGAGGTTGGGAGTCACCTAGAGTCAATATAATCCTTTCTGTGACCAACGTATCCTATTATGGGAGGCTTCCTGACCTAGCCAGCACTCTTAAGAGCTTTCAAACACTCAACCCATTCCCGTAAATGGGGCACTGACTTCCAAGAAGTAGCTTAGCAACATGCCCAAAAAACATAAAAGATGCAGACAAAGGAACACAGAGACCATATCTGGTAGGAAAATGATCAGTTAGTTACTAAAGGGTACCCTGCCAAATTAAGCAGTCACTTAGCCCAAGGAACTAGTTTCACAAATATTTTCTCCTGCTAATCTAAATTTAGACAGAGAAAAGAAGTCTCACCACTCTTCCTCCATCAGATTCCACAGAGATTGGAAGAGGCTGACACGGTAAAACTTACCTGCTGCCAGCAATATAGCAGATGTCCCAGGATCTCTAAGCTGCTTTGTGGTCTGTTGCAAGCAATATCCACGGAGTTAAAGAATCCTGCCAACTATGCCAACCATTGGGGAGCAAGCATTCCTGACCCCTCAAATCTCCTTGAAGCTTGACATTAAAAAATTAACAGGAGAAAACCAACTTTATACGGAACATATAGAGACTCCACAACACGTGGAAATTCCCCAAACAAGCAAAATTTTATATATATATATATATATATATATATATATATATATAT
>NW_026755793.1:0-515 GCF_022355385.1 Mustela nigripes
TGTTGTAATTCTTAGAGATGTCCATTCTTTTTCTGTGTTCAAGACTGCGCATGATGCAAAGGGAGATGCTGCCGGGAAGGCCTGAGTTGCAGAAGCCTGTGTGGCAAGGTAGGGAGCACGATGTGAAATGCAGCAGCCTGATTTCTGCTGTGAAACCACACGGTGTCCTTCCTGTTCCTGTGGGTGATTGCTGTGTGTCCACCTCCAGCCTGCAGGTTGTCTGAAGGGTTGACAGGAGGTTGCTTTTCTTCTATGTCCCCAGGCAGCAGGAAACTTGCCCCCGTGACAGGTGAAGCTCACGCCACTCCACACCTTCCCCCTGCTACCCCCTTCGGAAGAGCTGAGCCTGAGAAGGTGCGAGACGAGCACCCTTTCCACCTTGACTCAGTGGTCAAACCTTGACAAAAAAAAAAGACTATTTGTGAAAAAGGGCATTTATTTACTCATTATGGAGGTTTCTATATTTTTGTTTTATTTGTCATCTATAGGACCATATTGAGCAATGAAATATATTT
>NW_026755793.1:615-1195 GCF_022355385.1 Mustela nigripes
AAAAAAAAAAAGACTATTTGTGAAAAAGGGCATTTATTTACTCATTATGGAGGTTTCTATATTTTTGTTTTATTTGTCATCTATAGGACCATATTGAGCAATGAAATATATTTTACTCCTCTCATGTTATTGGTGCAATGCCATAGCTTTATTGCTCAATCTGTCTATGATTTCTTTTTTCGTGACTATACAAATGTCAGTCTGTTTCTTCCCTGAAATGTTTATTTGTTGGCCAGTCACACATTCTAGGTCCCAAATGCAGGATGGACAAATGAACCATCCACCTGTGGCCTGAGAAGAGAACATGGGCTGTTCATGTTGAGGGTTTGTGGATGTCCCCACGCAAGGCTATTCTCACTTAGGTGTTTAATCTATGAAGATAAAGTGATTTTTTTCTGATGTGTGTTGAGCATCCCAATTTTAGTGTTGATAGCCAGTTGTACCCCGACCTGTTTACACGTGATGGGTTACTTACAGAAACACTGGAACCAGGGCCCTGGAGTGTCTCAGGCAAGAGGAGACTGGTTTCTCTTGTTGCAAAGGACTCACTTGAGTCACGGGTGAAACCCTCTGATAAGGG
>NW_026755794.1:0-1195 GCF_022355385.1 Mustela nigripes
TCTGTGGATTTGGCCCGATCCCAATTGTTTTTCGTCAATCTTTTGGATGGAGTACTCCTTTCAGGGTTGTTACATCAGGTGTCCCACCAAAAGAGGAATTCCAAAGCAGAGCCCTGGGGAAGAATGAAGGGACAACCCGAAATATGGTTAAAAATTGGGGCCCTTGGGCATGGCAAGCACAATATGCTGTCTCTTCATCCAGCCACTGAGAGGCCTTACCTGAGGTTGGGCTAAGGCTGTGGTTCACAATGTGAGTTTTCCACCTATGTGGCCCGCGAGCAATGGCGGGGCCTCATCGTTCAAACAGGTTTCCACTACACTGACCGTTGGACAACAAGCCAACCACAAGGTTATTGCCATTGGGAAGGAGTTCTGATTTCTGCATCATTTTCAAACCTGGGCAGTGATTGGAGATAAGGTCTAGGATGTGAATCCAGAAAGCAAGGTTGGGAAGAGATAACGTCCTAAGGCAATGGCTGGTCCTATGTGCTCCGTGTGCAGCCAGCTGTCTGGGTGGGGCCCGGAGGTCCTGGCTCAGGCTGTCGCAAAAAGGGCATTAGTGCCCAGGTCAGTCTATATATTTGGGGTACAGTCGATTGGCGTGCAGGTTGATCCTCTTTTAGGGTTTCTGGGTAGCCCCAGAGGGCAATGTTCTTCTTCTGGAGGGCAGGCAGACTGCTGCATTATAATTCTGGATTGCCAAACTGGAGGGCTTGTGGCCCAGTAGTCTGAGGACGGAAGTCTGAGAACCGAAGCTATGCCTAGGTTTCTGGGTGAGACCTGAACCGAAATCTCTTGCATCTGAAGTCAGGGCGAGGATCAGACGATCGCTCAGGTTGGACATTCTGTCCCTGATGGCCCCTTCTTGAAGGGGGGGTGGATAACGAGGCCAAGGGGTTTTTCCCACGATGGGAGTTGTGTTTTGCTTTCAAATGCAAAGATTCTTCTGCAGGACAATTGAGACCTGTTGGTTGGCTCCAGGACAAGGATTCCGAGCAGGGTTCTAAGGAGGGATGGCTGGGTAGCCCACCTCGCATTCCAATTGTCTCCAAGAAACAAGACAGGTTAGATCTGCTGGATCTGGGGTAGCAACCGAGGAGGCTGAGTTGAAATGGACTCTCCCGTGGATGTGTCCTAATATGATTTTGTGTCTATGGAGACCTTGGAATGAAGCGGTGGCCCTGGGGACCTGAAG
>NW_026755795.1:0-1195 GCF_022355385.1 Mustela nigripes
CTGCCCTCAGACCAGTAGACTGATGTCCCCAGAGGTATAAGGAACGAACAGGCCCCTACGCACCTATCGGATCCATTGCTTTGGTTTCCAGGCATCTCTCCTCAGAGGCCTGGATTTCAATAACAGCATTTGTCTGTTTCTTGACTCACCCATCAGAACAAATCTCATCTACACATGGGAAATTTTCACGATGGATCTTTGTGAAAGCCTCTCTTTAGGAGAACCCTTCAGGGCCCCAGTGACACCGCTTCATTCCAAGGTCTCCATAGACACAAAATCATATTAGGACACATCCATAGGAGAGTCCATTTCAACTCAGCCTCCTCGGTTGCTGCCCCAGATCCAGCAGATCTAACCTGTCTTGTTGCATGGAGGCAATTGGAATGCTAGGTGGCCTACCCTGCCATCCATCCTAGACCCTGCTCGGAATCGTTGTCCTGGAGCCAAGCAACAGGTTTCAATTGTCCTGCTGAAGAATCATTGCAGTTAGGAGCTTCTCAGAACTCCCATTGTGGGAAAACCCCCATAGCCTCGTGATCAACCCCCCCTTCAGAAGGGGCCTTCAGGGACAGAATGTCCAACCTGAGCGATCTTCTGATCATCGCCCTGACTTCAGATGCAGGAGATCTCTATTCAGGTCTGTAGATTGTGCCTGCTATATCCTCACCCAGAAACCTAGGCCTAGCTTGGGTTCTCAGACATCCATCCTCAGACTACTAGCCCACAAGCCCTGCAGTTTGTCAATCCAGAACTACAATTCAGCACTCTGCCTGCCCTCCTCAAGAAAAACATTGCCCTCTGGGGCTACCGAGAAACCCCAAATGAGGATCAACCTGCACGCCATTCGGCTGTACAACAAATATATAGGCTGACCTGGGCACTAATGCCCTTTCTGAAACAGCCAGCGCCCGGACCTACTGGCCGCACCCAGACAGCTGGCCGCACACTGAGCACATCGGACCCGCCATGGCCTTAGGTCGTCATCTCTTCTCAACCTCGGTTTTCAGGCTTCAGAACCTAGTCCTTATCTCCAATCACGGCCCGGGTTTAAAAATGATGCAAATCAGAACTCTTTCCCCATGGCAAGAAACATTGTGGTTGGCATGTTGTCCAAGGTTCAGTGTAGTTGAAACCAGTGTGGCCCATGTGCCCCCCCCATGCTTGCGGGCCACATTGGTCACAAACACACATTGTG
>NW_026755796.1:0-1195 GCF_022355385.1 Mustela nigripes
AAAATGTTACTTTCTGTTAGCCTCTACCATCATATCTTCCTTCCATTACCAAAGGGTCGATTTGTTACTGGCAGAAATAAATTGCATTACATACCAGCTCTGTCTTTGCAGTCTTGTATTTCTGTCTGTGTAATAACCTGCTATGATTATGTATGAACTTCTAAGTGGGAACAGAGGAGACTTAATTCCATTAAATTTTCCTGGAGGAGGGGAGCCTGATGCAATTCAAACACAAGGGTTCTTCTTATTATCAAACTGTCATGTTTGGTGCATTATTTTGTGTAGTTGTTGACTATGCCTTGATGAGATTTTTATTTTATATATCCAGTCCAGGCTCCCCATGCTTGACTAACTTGAAAGGCCATAATACAAGAAACTCCCTTCCTTCTGAACATGTCAAAGGCCCCAATTTTCTGTTCCCACTGTGGGGTATATGATCTCAGTTCTTGTGTAATTTTATTTCCTCCCATTTCCCCCCCCCCATTGATGTAGAAGATCTACTTCTACAGGCACACACTGTGTATTGATGGTCTTGAGTCATCTTGTTTTGCAGAGGATATAAAAACAAGCAGATGCTATACAGGAGCAGGAGATAAAACAAGGTCTGTAGTTTAATCTTTTAAACTCTCCTGCTTAAGTTATCATAGTTGTGTAGCATTTGGGGTGTGTAACAGAAATCTATTTAAGTATTAAGCAGATTAGTTATATCAAACCAGATGCCTCATCCAGGAACACAGCAAGTGAGAAGGATGGCAGGGTTGTAAAAAGAGTCATTCATCACTCCCACCTGATTGCCCTTTGACTACATCCTCCCTGTATCTATGCATCTGCATTACTTCTGTCTGTACACTGCTTTCTCCACCATGCTGGTGCTTTCCTATGACCCAAAGCTCAGATCAGTAGCCTGAGTACACATGAGTACTCAGCTCAGTTCCACAGTGGAATCTCTGTCATATATATATCTACCCTCAGAGGGATGTTTCACTGACGGAGTTGAAGACACACTCCCACCTCTGATGCAGTCACCATTGGCTGAGGAATGGATGTCATGGGGAATAACAACGGTTTTGTCCTGACAGCAGCCTTTCAAGAGGGAAGGAGGGTAGAATTACAGATGAGTTGTATGGAAGCAGAGAAATGTCCCCAAAGACATCCATGTCTGAATCATTCAAGCTTGGAATATATTACCTGACAT
>NW_026755797.1:0-1195 GCF_022355385.1 Mustela nigripes
TATTGATAGGTAATAGTTCACTTTCTCATTTCAGTTGGCTTCTCAATAGATTCTATTAGCCTTTCCCCTTTGTGGTATTTTCTTTGCGGTTGCTTCAATAGTACGATTCCTCGCTTCCTCCCCATCTTTTGCATGTCTTAAGTTTTTGTGTGTTCTTGTGTGTGCATGTGCATGTTTTAATGTGTGTTGGTCTGTGTATGGTTCACATAACAGCTTTTATTAAAGTATTAGAGGCAGGAATTCGGTCTCTTATGGGTAGCAAATCAATTTGACATGCTTTGAAATCTCACATTCCATCCGTTTCAGGTAAATCTTCTGCAAGGAATATCATGTCTTGTCCTCTTCGAGAAACACGTGTTCTCACAAAACTGCCTTCAAACAAACACCAGCATTTGAGTTCCTCATTAGAGTCGTACTGTTGGCACAATACCCTTGCTTTTTCATATGTTTCTTGACTGTCGTGAGGGAGTGAAATCTTCTGTTTGTTGTCTTTCTGAGAATGATAGATGTGATGAAGCCCAATGCTCTCCACAACACTGCCATATGAGACAAGTGGAAGAATTCATTCTTGCTTATGTTCAGTACGAATTTGCTGTGACATGGAGGATAGTGAAATGGTAGTAGTGTCTAATAACTTTATGCTTGTATGTTGCCATGAAGGCAATAGGAAGATGACAACAACAACTGCAATGGTGGAAATTGACCTGAAGACTACAAGGTAAACTCCACAGTGAAAGAGAATGGAAGTCTCAGAGATGATGGGAGAATTTGGAGACATGGTTCAGGTCAGGGGAGATTTGGTTGGTTCGTGTATCAGAGTGTTGTGAGCCCATGCAGAGGACAAAGGCACAGGAGAGCAGGACACACTGGGAACCCACTAGGAACCTGTTTACAATTGCCGTTGGCTGTGACATGCAGAGGATCTGGATGGCACGAGTTTTTGACAACACAAGTCTTGAGGGCTGGAGTTCTCAGATCAGTAGGCTTGTGAGACATCGACTCAAAAGAGCACCGTCTTTTTCCTACATAGAGAAGGCAGAATTATGTAACAAGAAATTGAGCTTAGTGAATCTCCATGGAATTGAAAGAGGTGCCTCTTGTAGGAGAAGTAACAGTGGGAGAAAAAAAAGAGCTCTGAACGTAGATTTGAGAAATTGGGGCTGAAAACGACCCTCATCTGGGAGCAGAGACAGAG
>NW_026755798.1:0-505 GCF_022355385.1 Mustela nigripes
TAGAGACAGCATATTGGGCTTGCCATGCCCCTAGGCCCCAATTTTTAACCGTAGTTCGGGTTGTCCCTTCACTCTTGCCCAGGGCTCTGCTTTGGAATTCCTCTTTTGGTGGGACACCTGAGGAAACAAACCGGAAAGGCGTCCTCACATCCCACAGATTAAAGAAAAACAATTGGGATCAGGCCAAATCCACAGAGAGCAAGATTCCTCCATGGCCCATGAGGCCTCCCCAACATTCCACGGCCATCGCTGATTAAAAATCCAGGGACAAAAGCCTGAGCACGCGCCTCAGACTCGCTCATTCTGTATATCCTGAAGAGTTCTTCAGATAAGAGCCTACACGGCACTCGAATGCACCCAATATATATAGTCTAACATGGGCACTAATGCAATATCTGACAACCTGAGCCAGGACCTCGTGACCAACACCCAGACAGCTGACCGCACACTGAGCACATCAGACCCGCCATGGCCTTAGGTCATCATCTCTTCCCTACCTCAGTTT
>NW_026755798.1:605-1195 GCF_022355385.1 Mustela nigripes
CATAATGGGCTTGACATGTAACTAGGCCCCAATTTTTAACCAGATTTCTGGTTGTCCAGTCGCCCCTCCCCAGGGCTCTACTCTGGAATCCCTCATTTGGTGGGACACCTGAGCTTGAAAAACAAAACAAAACAAATCAACAGCAACAGAACAACGGACTTCTTCCCTCCCACAGAATGACACCAAACTCTTAGGACGGGGCCAGACCCCCAGAGAGTAAGACTCGTCCATTTCCCATGGAGTGACCCGGAAATTTCACGACCATGAGTGACACGATATCCAGAGACAAAAACTTGAGCAAGAGCCTTACACTCGCCCTTTTTTCATATCCCGAAGAGTTCACCTCATGGTCTGTAGTTCAGTCCTGCCATACCTATGACCCGAAACAGAAGCCGAGTTTGTGTTTTCAGACAACTGTCCAAACAGCCCTGGCCTACACACCCTACAGGCTCAGGCCCCTGGAGCCAAACTTGACGACTGTGCTTGCCCTCTCCAAGGGAATTGTATGTGCCCATTGCAATGGCCACAACCCTACTAATAGGTTAAACCTCCAAAGTCCCTGAGGCCATCCCAATATTTGTGGCTTCCCA
>NW_026755799.1:0-1195 GCF_022355385.1 Mustela nigripes
TTGCAAAACTTAGGAAAGGACTGAGCTCCTGTAACACTGCATGGCCTCAGTGGGATCTATCAGTTAGATCTCCTCTGCAGGAAGCAGGGCAAATGGACCTAGGATACCTTCACTGCTCATACATAGGCCTTCATTGCTCTATACCAGGACCCCAGACTAAGGGGCTTTTGCGAAATGTGTTTGCCCAAATGAGTCAGCTAGTAAACGTTCTCCTGACATATTGGATGGAAATTACGTAAATAAGCCTTCTTCTAGTAAACCCAGGTTGCTGGGCCATCCCTACCAAAGGGGATTCTGGCTTTATTTCTCTCTGTTACTCCTAATAGATGTGGGGGCTTCTCCCTCACCCACTTCCCGTGTTAATGGCTATAACTGGAGCCAACTGGGGTTGGTCTAACTCGAGACAGAGACTATAAGGAATAGTCCCAAGCAGCTGCCGAAACTCTCTTTGTTTCAGGGAAGTTTCCCTGTGTTCTCTGGCCTGACTTGGACTGCCTAACCCCTCCCCCCTTGCTGGTGGGAAAGCATGGTGTCTGCTCCCCTGTTGGGGCTTATGAGCTCTGAAACCAGGAATCCCTTCTCTGCCTCCTGGCGGCGCTTTGTTTCTTCTGTTTCACCCTTCCGTGTTTCTGCACCAGCGTGTGTGCAGCCTGCATGACTAGCCTCTAGATCATGCACCACAGCTCCTCCTCTCTTCACTGTCAAGGAGCAAGAAGAGCACCCCTGGACCTAACACCCACTCCAGATCTTCCCACGCATGTCTCAGGTAAACATTCAAAGTGGAGTGGGTCCAGGTGGAACGTAAATCACTATTGGAACTAAGTTAAGTTTGTTGGTTTAATTAAGATAAGACCTGTCTTTGAAGTTAACAGCAGTAAATGTGAAGCTTTTATTCTATCAAAGTTTACTGAAGGTCAAATAAGCTTGTGTTATTAAAATTTGTTAGCAAAGAAATAACTAAATTGATGGTTAATTGTCTGTCTCAAAGTTCTAATGGGTAATTGCTGAAGTAGCTTTCAAAGTCTTTGGTAATCTGAAAGTTTTAAAGTTTTGCTTGGATGACAAATGAAATTAAATTGTGGACATCTAGGTCTTAACCAAGCAGGATAAAATGCTAGGTCGTTAATTACTGGATGTAGGTTTGTGCTTTTTGACTTCTTACTGCAAAGAAACTAAGAGTATTTAAATCTGTTGG
>NW_026755800.1:0-1195 GCF_022355385.1 Mustela nigripes
GCTGTGATTAGTCAAATTTGTCCCTGATCAGCAGAACCACCCAGTCAAGCCCAACCTAAATTCAAAAGCCACATTATCATAAACGAAGTAAATGGTTGGTGTTATAAGTCCCTAATTTTTTGGGTGGTCCATTACACAGCAAAAACTAATTGTTCTCAGTCCATTATAATTCTTTACCGGAAAGAGTAAATTTTTGGAACACTGCCATCTCTGGGCCAATATTAAACTTATGACTCCACAGTCTATGTTTACTGAGAATTATGAGCACTTGCTAAATACACTTACCTCAATGGGATTCCTATAGAAAGACTCCTTTCCTGAAGATGGGAATGACATGCCAATGATACGCTCTGTAAGCCAAAATAGTCACTACTATGAATGTCATTATAAAGTGAAACAATATATGAGAACTTAACTTATATACAATTGGACTCCTTTTACATAGAAAAGAACTTTCTGGATTAAGAATGATGGAGAAAAAAGCTACTTCTCAGTATAATCAAGAAAACATATTAAATTATCTGCTATAATGACCGTTAAACTCACACAGTGTTCTTAAGACTCAACTGGTTCCCACCATATGGGACAGATTTGTGTTGACCAGTGGTGAGAATTTATTTCCTAAGTAGATAACAAAAAAAAAAAATGAGAAATCTGGGTTCCAGCAATGGTGGGAACTCTCAGGGGTGCCTTCCAGAGTTCCTGACTCAGAAAACTGAGATCTCTTATTCTCCACAGTTTCTGGAATGGAACAGGTCTTTCTGAAATCCTTGTACCCCAGAAAAACACTAGAACTCAAATTCCAAACCAAACAAAGGGAGCTAACTGGAAATCCATTCAATTTCCTGGAAGGTAACCAAGCAGCCCTGATTTGAGAGGACAATGCAGATTTTCCATTGTCAGGGATAAACTACAAATAGGTTGTGCCACCATAGTGGCTCATGTCTTCATGAATAAAGAATGCTTTGAAAGAACATGGCTCAGACAAAGCAAGAACAAGATGAACATATTTACTCACACACCAGAAATATTTGATGTTAATACAAGTAAATCAACAGTTAAACTTTACAAACCGGTAATATAAGTGAGGTCTAGGTCAAATCCATCCTTCCTGTACCGCCGTTTGTTTCCTGAAACCTGAGAGTTGAAAACAATCATTAACTTATGAGATGAAAAATCATCATAAAAATAAAGA
>NW_026755801.1:0-1195 GCF_022355385.1 Mustela nigripes
AAGAAGAACAGCAAGTCTGGAAACAGAAAAACAACCACTTTCTGAAAGGTAGTACCGGCGGAGAAGTGAATCCAAAGCGACGGGAAGATAGACCCCGGGGGGAGGGGCCGGCTCCCGACAAGCGGCGGAGCAACGGCGCACAAAATCAGGACTTTTAAAAGTCTGTTCCGCTGAGGGACATCGCTCCAGAGGCTAAACCGGGGCGAACCCCACGTGGGGTCAATGTAGCCTCAGGTCCCACAGGGTCACAGAAGGATCGGGGGTGTCGGAGTGTCACAGAGCTTGCGGGTATTGGAACGGGAAAGCCGGCTACAGAGACAGAGCCGACAGTAAGCTCACAGCTCGGGGTTACCTTGAACCAGTCGCAGGCTCGGTGAGCTCGGAGTGCGGCCGGAGGTCAGGCAGACGGGAGTAACTGGGCGCTGTTCTCTGAGAGCGCACTGAGGAGTGGGGCCCTGGGCTCTCGGCTCCTCCGGGCTGGAGACCAGGAGGCTGCCATTTGTATCCCCCTCCACCGGAACTCTACGGAAAGCACTCAGGGAACAAAAGCTCCTGAAAGCAAACCCGAGCGGATTACTCACCCCGGCCTGGGTAAGAGCGGTGCAATTCCGCCTGGGGCAAAGACACTTGAGAATCACTACACCAGGCCCCTCCCCTAGAAGATCAACAAGAAATCCAGCTGAGACCAAGTTCACCTACCAAGGAGTGCGGTTTCAATACCAAGGAGAGCAGCAGAATTCCAGAGGAGGAGAAAGCAAAGCACGGAACTCATGGCTTTTTCCCTGTGATTTTTTTGTAGTCTTGCAGTTAATTTAATTTTTTTCTTTTTCATTTTTTGATTTTTTCTCGCCTTCTGGTAAAATTTTTTTTTAACTTTTACCTTTTTCTTTTTTAACGTTTTTTAACTAGTTTATCTAATATATATTTTTTCTTTTTTATATTTTTCTTATTTGTTTCCTTTTTTTAAATTCTTTTCTTTTTTTTTTCTTATTCTTTTTTTTTCTTTCTTCTTTTTTGAACCTCTTTTTATCCCCTTTTTCCCCCCTCACGATTTGGGATCTCTTCTAATTTGGTTAAAGCATATTTTCCTGGGGTTGTTGCCACCCTTTTAGTATTTTACTTGCTCCTTCATATACTCTCATCTGGACAAAATGACAAGACGGAAAAACTCAACACAAAAAAAAGAACAAGAGGC
>NW_026755802.1:0-1194 GCF_022355385.1 Mustela nigripes
TTCTGTCCCCACAGTCCTGGCCCACACACCATCCAAGCTGGGGCCCCTGGAGCCACACCTCAGGATTGGATTCCCTCTCCAGGGGAATTCTGCCATTTCCATTGGCCACAACCCTATAGATTAGGAGAAACCTCCAAACTGCCCAAGGCAATCCCAATAGTGTGGGCTGCCCAGGACAAACAGGGATGATCTTTCACAAGTTGGGAAACTACCTCCACTCAGCCCCAGAGACAGGTATCCCCATAGAATAAGATTGAACTGGACAGGCGCTTAGGCCCTAATCAGATCCATTGCTTTTGTTTCCAGGCATCTCTCCTCAGAGGCCTGGTTTCCAATACCAGCATATGGGGGATTACTGAGGCACTCATCAGAAAAATCTCGTCTCCACATAGGAAATGTACTCTTTGGAGCTCTATAAATACCTCTGTTTAGGAGAATCTTTCAGGGCCCCAGATCAAGCGCCCCATTCCAAGGTCTCCATGGACTTAAACCCACATTATGATCTATCCTTGGGAGAGTCCATGTCAACTCAACCCCCTTGGTTTCTCCCCCAGGGCCTGCAGATCAAACCTGCCTTGTTGCTAGGAGACAACTAGAATGGGAGGCGGGCTGCCCAGGCATCCATCCTTAGAACCCTACTCTGGAGTCGTTCCATATGGGACATCCTAGAGCCATCCAACAGGTCTCAAGTGTCCCACAGAAGGAATCTTTGCAGTCTGGAGCATCTCACAACTCCCATTGTGGGAAAATCTACATGGCCTCTTGAGACGCTCCACTTTATAAAGGGGCCATCATGGACAGAAACTCCAACCTGAGCAAACGTCTGATATTCGCTCTGGCTTCAGGTGCATGAGATCTTGATTCAGCTCTGCAGAGTGTGCCTTCTGTGCCCTCACCCCAAAAATTAAGCCTAGCTTGTATTCTCAGACTACCGTCCTCACACCCCTGGCCCAAAAGCCCTACAGTTTGGCAATACTGAGGCCACAATGCAGCACTTTGCCTGCCCTCCAGAAGAATAACGTTGCCCTATGGAGCTACCTAGAAACCCGAATGAGGATCAAATGAACGCCACTCGACTGCACCCAAAATATACAGTCTACCCTGTCTAATGCCCTGTCTGACACAGCATGAGCCCACACCTCCAGACATACGCTCAACAGATGGCCGCACACTGAGCTCATTGGACCCGTCAGG
>NW_026755803.1:0-1194 GCF_022355385.1 Mustela nigripes
TTTTTTTGTTCGTTTGTTTCTATTTCATTGATTTCTGCTCTGATTTTATTATTCCTCTTCTCCTGCTGGGTTTAGGCTTTCTTTGTTGTTCTTTCTCTGACCCCTTTAGGTGTAGGGTTATGTTTTGTATTTCAGATCTTTCTTGATTCTTGAGAAAGGCTCGTACAACTTTATATTTTCCTCTCAGGACTGCCTTTGCTGTATCCCACAGATTTTGAACACTTTTGTTTTCATTATCATTTGTTTCCATGAATTTTTTCAATTCTTCTTTAATTTCCTGGTTGACCAATTCATTTTTTAGAAGGATGCTGTTTAGTCTCCATGTATTTGTGTTCTTTCCAAATTTCCTCTTGTGATTGATTTCTAGTTTCAGAGCATTGTGGTCTGAGAATATGCAGGGGATGATCCCAATCTTTTGATAATGGTTGAGATCTGATTTATGACCCAGGATGTGGTCTATTCTGGAGAATGTTCCATGTGCACTAGAGAAGAATGTGTATTCTGTTATTTTGGGATGGAATGTGTTGAATATACCTGTGATGTCCATCTTGTCCAGTGTGTCAATGTAAGGCCTTTTTCTTTGTGTATCTATTGCTTGGATGATCTGTCCATTTCAATGAGGGGAGTGTTAAATTCCCCTACTATTATTTTATTATTGTTGATGTGTTTCTTTGATTTTGTTATTAATTGGTTTATATAGTTGGCTGCTCCCATGTTCAGGACATAGATATTTAAAAGTGTTAGGTCTTCTTGTTGGACAGACCCTTTGAGTATGATATAGTGTCCTCCCTCATCTCTTATTATAGTCTTTGGCTTAAAATCTAATTGATCTAAGGATTGCCACCCCAGCTTTCTTCTGATGTCCATCAGCATGGTAAATTGTTTTCCACCCCCTCTCTTTAAATCTGGGGGTGTCTTCAAATCTATGATGAGTTTCTTGGGCAGCATATTGATGGGTTTTGCTTTTTATCCATTCTGATACCCTGTGTCTTTTGATTGGTGCATTTAGGCCATTTACATTCAGGGTAACTATTGAGAGATATGAATTTAGTGGCATTGTATTGCCAATAATGTGACTGTTACTGTATATTGTTTCTGTTCCTTTCTGATCTACTACTTTTAGGCTCTCTCTTTGCTTAGAGGACCCCTTTCAATATTTCCTGGAGAGTTGGTTTGGTGTTTGCAAATTCTTTC
>NW_026755804.1:0-1194 GCF_022355385.1 Mustela nigripes
TTACAAGAATTCACACTGCTTTTTAAAAATAATATGGCACTAGGGGCGCCTGGGTGGCTCAGTGGGTTAAGCCGCTGCCTTCGGCTCAGGTCATGATCTCAGGGTCCTGGGATCGAGTCCCGCATCGGGCTCTCTGCTCAGCAGGGAGCCTGCCTCTCTGCCTACTTGTGATCTCTGTCTGTCAAATAAATAAATAAAATCTTAAAAAAAAAAGTTAAAAAAATAATATGGCACTAATGTAACGATGAGAGATATTCTAAAGCCTTGAAATTGTCTTCCTTCATCAGGAAGTTATTTTTCCAAACATAATACCAGTCCCATTTCCTCCAGACTCACCTTAATGATGTCGCGTAACAGATTGCTAAGTATTAGCAGCATTAAACATTGTATTTTTTTTTTTTCTGTTATGAGATTGGAAAGCATGTATTGGGCCTATGAGACAGGTCGATTTTCATGTGACATCTCTGTAATCACATCCATAATTGGGAAAAGGCCCTATTAAAAACGCTGATTCAAAGAGTTAACATGAGGGGGCCTGGGTGGCTCAGTTGGTTAAGCAAGTGTCTTCAACTCGGGTCATGATCCTAGAGTCCTGGGGTCAAATCCCCACATTGGGCTCCCAGCTCCATGGGGAGTCTGCTTCTCCCTCTGACCTTTTACCCTCTCAAGCTCTCGCTCACTGTCTCTCTCTCAAATAAATAAATAAAATCTTTTCAAAAATTAAAAATAAATTAAATTTTTTTTTAAAAAAGCAAAGAGTAACATGAGCAGGTGAGCAAAGCAATTTATCAGGCACTGACTCTGATGATGAGCTTGGCAATTATCTAGTGATGACTCTCTTAGGTTTCAAAATTGCTTTTGCTGCAGGTACACAACTTAATGGACCCAATTAGGGAACATTCTTCGTCAACGCATGCTTGAGCTCAGACATTGTAAGTTGCAGAACATATGTGACATGTTTTTATGGTTTTTGTTTTTTTTTAATTTTTTATTTATTATAAACATATATTTTTATCCCCAGGGGTACAGGTCTGTGAATCGCCAGGTTTACACACTTCACAGCACTCACCAAAGCACATACCCTCCCCAATGCATATGTGACATGTTTTTACGTATTAAGCCCGAAAAAAAATACTGTCACAGAAAGTTTGCATAATCATCACAGTTGGACCTATGATAATGCTAATTCCTTAT
>NW_026755805.1:0-1194 GCF_022355385.1 Mustela nigripes
TCTCACAACTCCCATCGTGGGAAAACCGTCATGGCCTCGAGATCCACACCCCCTTCAAGAAGGGGCCATCAGGGACAAAATGTCCAAACTGAGCGATCGTCTGATCCTCGCCCTGAATTCAGATGCACGGGATCTCGATTCAGGTCTGCAGATTGTGCCTGCCATATCCTCACCCAGAATCCTAGGCCTAGCTTGGATTCTCAGACTTCCATCCTCAGACTACTGACCCACAACCCTCAAGTTTGGCATCCAGAACTACAATGCAGCACTCTGCCTGCCCTCCAGAAGAAAAACATTGCCCTCTGGGGCTACCCAGAAACCCCAAATGAGGATCAACCTTCACGCCATTCGGCTGTACCCCAAATATATAGGCTGACCTGGGCACTAATGCCCTTTCTGACACAGCCTGAGCCTGGACCTCCTGGACCCAGCCAGACAGCTGGCCGCACAATGAGCACATCGGACCCGCGATGGCCTAGGTCGTCATCTCTTCTCAACATCGGTTTTAAAGCTTCAGAACTGGACCTTATCTCCAATCAAGGCCAGGGTTTGAAAAAGTAGCAGAAATCAGAACTCTTTCCCCATGGCAAGAAACCTTGTGGTTACCATGTTGTCCAAGGTTCAGTGTTGTTGAAACCAGTGTGGCCCATGAAGCCCCGCCCATGCTTGCGGGCCATATTGGTCACAAACACACATTGTGACCCTCAGCCTAGGCCCAATCCTCAGGTAAGGACTCTCAGTGGCTGGATTCAGAGACAGCATATTTGGCTTGCCATGCCCCTAGGCCCCAATTTTTTACCATAGTTCGGGTTGTGTCTTCACTCTTCCCCAGGGCTCTGCTTTGGAATTCCTCTTTTCGTGGGACACCTGATGTAACAAACATGAAAGGAGTCCTCCCATCCCACAGATTGACGAAAAACAATTGGGTTTGGGCCAAATCCAAAGAGAGCAAAATTCGTCCATGGGCCATGATGCCTCCCCAACATTCCACGGCCATCGCTGATACAAAATCCAGAGACAAAAGCCGAAGCACGCGCCTCAGACTCGCTCATTCTTCATATCCTGAAGAGTTCTTCAGATAAGAACCTACACGGCACTCGAATGCACCCAAAATATAGAGTCTAACCTGGGCACTAATGCACTGTCTGACAACCTGAGCCCGGTCCTCGTGACCAACACCCAGACAGCTGACCG
>NW_026755806.1:0-547 GCF_022355385.1 Mustela nigripes
TTGGAATGGGCACATACAATTCCCTAGGAGAGGGCAAGCACAGTCGTCAGGTTTGGCTCCAGGGGCCTGAGCCTGTTGGGTGTGTAGGCCAGGGCTGTTTGGACAGTTGTCTGAAACACAAATTCGGCTTATGTTTCGGGACATAGGTATGGCAGGACTGATCTACAGACCATGAGTTGAACATTTCGGGATATGAAAAAAGGGTGAGTGTGAGGCTCTTGTTCAAGTTTTTGTCTCTGTATATCGTGCAACTCAAGGTCGTGAAATTTCCAGGTGACTTCATGGGAAATGGACGAGTCTTACTCTCTGGGGGTTTGGCCCCGTCCAAAGAGTTTGGGGACATTCTGCGGGATGGAAGAAGTCCGTTGTTCTGTTGTTGATGATTCGTTTTGTTTTGTTTTTCAACCTCAGATGTCCCACCAAATGAGGGATTCCAGAGTAGAGGCCTCGGGAGGGGCGAGTGGACAACCAGAAATCTGGTTAAAAATTGGGGCCTAGGGACATGTCAAGCCCATTATGACATCTAATCTTCCAGCCACTGAGAGGA
>NW_026755806.1:647-1194 GCF_022355385.1 Mustela nigripes
TTGGAATGGGCACATACAATTCCCTAGGAGAGGGCAAGCACAGTCGTCAGGTTTGGCTCCAGGGGCCTGAGCCTGTTGGGTGTGTAGGCCAGGGCTGTTTGGACAGTTGTCTGAAACACAAATTCGGCTTATGTTTCGGGACATAGGTATGGCAGGACTGATCTACAGACCATGAGTTGAACATTTCGGGATATGAAAAAAGGGTGAGTGTGAGGCTCTTGTTCAAGTTTTTGTCTCTGTATATCGTGCAACTCAAGGTCGTGAAATTTCCAGGTGACTTCATGGGAAATGGACGAGTCTTACTCTCTGGGGGTTTGGCCCCGTCCAAAGAGTTTGGGGACATTCTGCGGGATGGAAGAAGTCCGTTGTTCTGTTGTTGATGATTCGTTTTGTTTTGTTTTTCAACCTCAGATGTCCCACCAAATGAGGGATTCCAGAGTAGAGGCCTCGGGAGGGGCGAGTGGACAACCAGAAATCTGGTTAAAAATTGGGGCCTAGGGACATGTCAAGCCCATTATGACATCTAATCTTCCAGCCACTGAGAGGA
>NW_026755807.1:0-1194 GCF_022355385.1 Mustela nigripes
TAGTTTGGAAATTTTCTAGGCTGAAAATGAGAAAACTATCCTGTACCAATTTTCTTTTACATTTATTCAAAGTACAAAGTACAAACAGATACCTGAATTCAGAACAGTTCTTTTTCTTTTATTGAGTTTATAAAGTTCCATAGATGTTCTTAATGTGAACTTACACTTTGGAAGTGTATGTATGGAAGTGTACAGAATTAGACTAGGAAGTAAATTTAAGATAAACCATAGCTGGGTCAGCTTCCTAAACAACAGGATTGTTACATGAATCACAGCTTCAGATTTTCATTGTCATAGACTCAAGGGCTTTATTATCTTTTTCTTAGGTTAACAAAGATCAGCAGTTGAATCCATAAATAGGGTTTCCATCCATATTATTGCAAAAGCACTGTCAAAGAATGTTTGCAGCTATACTTTTCAGTAAAGCAGTACAGATAAACAATGAGGCATCTGCTGTTCTCTTATCAGTTCTATTTATCATCACGTTCTTGCTTGCTGTGCTGTAGCATTAAATCAAAAATCCATACTCATTGAGTCATTTTAGCAACTTTTTAAAAGATTTTATTTATTTATTTGACAGACATAGATCACAAGTAGTCAGAGAGGCAGGCAGAGAGAGGAGGAAGCAGGCTCCCTGTTGCGCAGGGAGCCTGATGCAGGGCTGGATCCCCGAACCCTGAGACCATGACCTGAGCTGAAGGCAGAGGCATTAACCCCCTGAGCCACCCAGGTGCCCCCCTTTCAGCAGTTATTTAAAAAATACTAAGATCTAGAAACAATTTTATTTAATATTTAATCAGATTTTTGATTTGTGATTTATTTTCAGTCATAAATTGATTTTGTTCTATCAAGTAAAAATATGTACCAAATTATTAATTTATTTATTTTTAAAAAGATTTATTCATCTAAGCGAGAGAGAGAAATATAGAGTGTGCATGTGTGCAGGGGTGGAAGAAGGGTAGAGGGAAAGGGAGAGAGAATCCCAAGTAATCTCCCTGCTGAGCATAGAGTCCATCTTGGGTCTTGATCCTACAACGCTAAGATCATGACCTGAGCTGAATCAAGAGTAATATGCTTAACCCACCGAGCCACACAGGCACCCCTGTACTGATTTACATAGGTCTCAGAAATAATGAATTTTCATGTAGGGCTACCTAGTAGAGCATTAAATATGAGTTTTAAATTTTGTTTAGA
>NW_026755808.1:0-1194 GCF_022355385.1 Mustela nigripes
TGAAGTAATATCTGCCATATAATAGGTTCAATAGACAATTGGTAAATTTCAGAATAAATTAATGTTGAGAGTATACTGAATTTCATAAGACATTTCAATATTTTTTTCCAAAAAATAAACTAGGTAAAACATACCTTAAATTTACTTTCAAAATATTTTATAACATATAATGGACAATATTCATAAGCCTTAAATAAACAATCCTATAAATAACCATTTCATACCTACTTAAAACCTGCATTATACCACACTCCTAGATCCTCTCTGAACGCTCTAAAATAACCCTTCAAAGGAAATACATTTTTAAAAATAACAGATTTTTTGGCAAATAATTTAATAAAATAAAAGTTTCATTCATCGGGATGCATGGGTGGCTCAGTTGGTTAGGCAGCTGCCTTCGGCTCAGGTCATGATCCCAGCGTCCTGGGATCAAGTCCCACATCGGGCTCCTTGCTCCGCAGGGAGCCTGCTTCTCCCTCTTCCTCTGACTCTGCCTTCCACTCTGTCTGCCTGTGCTCACTCTCGCTCTCTCTCTGACAAATAAATAAATAAAATCTTTAAAAAAATAAGTTTCATTCATCTATGTAGATCATAATAAATGTTTTTAATAAGCATGAAATTATAACTCTGAAGTGTGCTAAAATGAAACCACCTGCTAAGGCTGAGAGAACAAAAATAAACATCATTTTTCCAAATAAGAGGAATTTATTACCTTTTTTTTTTTTTTTTAAGATTTTGTTTATTTATCAGAGAGGCGGGGGGAGAGAGCGAGCACAGGCAGACAGAATGACAGGCAGAGGCAGAGGGAGAAGCAGGCTCGCCGCCGAGCAAGGAGCCCGATGTGGGACTCGATCCCAGCACGCTGGGATCATGACCTGAGCCGAAGGCAGCTGCTTAACCAACTGAGCCACCCAGGCGTCCCTATTACCTTTGAATCAAAGCATGTGGATTTGTTCAAACTGGCAATAAAGGAATATGGAGACACAAACCATAGAAAGTCATATTTTAGATTTCTAAAAGACTTCAAAGTGAAGAGTATACATTCATTTCTCACTTATTGCACCTACATATTCATGAATTTGAGAGAAAAGATAGGCTCTGTGTGTCTTAGCAACTAATGGGATATATTTTGATATTTACATGCTTACACATATTATGTGTTATAGTCTTCTCTTTTACAGCATGTAAAAGAGA
>NW_026755809.1:0-1194 GCF_022355385.1 Mustela nigripes
TGTTGTGTAGCCACCACTTCTAATTAGTTCCAAAACATTTCTATCACCCCAAAGTAAAATCTTCTTACTCACTAAGTAGTTTCCCTCCTTTACTGTATCTACCCAGTCTCTGGTCACCAATTTGTGTTATATACTGTCTTGGTCTTCTGATTCTGCTGTACGAAACTCCACAGATTGGGTGACTTAACAGAAATTAATTTCTCATAGTTCTGGAGGTTAAAATTCCAAGATCAAGTTGTCAGCAGGTTTGGTTTCTCTTGAGGCCTCTTTTCTTGGTTTGCAGATGGCTACCTTCTTGCTACATCTTCATATGGCCCTTTTCTTTTGAGCAAACCCTCTTGGTGTCTCTTCCTTTTCTCAGGAGAATACTTATTTGATTGGGGGCCCACACTTAAGACTTTATTTAACCTTATATAACTCCTTAAAGACCCTATCTCCACATACAGTCACATTGGGGGTTAAAGACTCAACCTATGAATTTGGAGGGGACACAATTCAGTACCTAACAATCCACCCTCTGGCCCCCCAATACTCATCCTTCTCATATACAAAATATAAAATACATTTATCCCATTCCAACAGCCCCCCAAATCTTAACCTATTCCAGCATCAACTCCAAAGTCTCATCTATCTAAATTAAGTCTCGGTGAGAATAGAAATATGATTCATCCTGAGGCAAAAATCCTCTTTAGCTGTGAGCCTGTGAAACTAAAGAATTTAAGTGCTTCCAGATATGATGGTGGATAGACATGAAATATATATTCTCCTTTCAAAAGGGAGAAATCCATGATCATGAAGCTTTTACCATGCTTTCATCTAAGAGTTAAGGTTTTAGCTCCTAGGTTTAAGTTTTTCACTCATTTTGAGATAATATTTATATATGGTGAAGTTAAGGGTCCAGCCTTATTCTTTTGTATAGGAATATGTAGTGTTCCCACCACCACTTGTTGAAAAGTATATCCTTTCCCCATTGAATGTTCTTGGCACCCTTGTTGACAATCTTTTTTTTTTTAAAGATTTTATTTATTCATTTGACAGAGAGATCACAAGTAGGCAGAGAGGCAGGCAGAGAGAGAGGGGGAAGCAGGCTCCCCGCCGAGCAGAGAGCCCCATGCAGGGCTCGATCCCAGGACCCTGAGACCATGACCCGAGCCCAAGGCAGAGGCTCAACCCACTGAGCCACCCAGGTGCCCC
>NW_026755810.1:0-1194 GCF_022355385.1 Mustela nigripes
GGTGGGAATGCAAGCTGGTGCAACCACTCTGGAAAACAGCTTGGATTCCCACCAACAGTGTAGGAGGGTTCCCCTTTCTCCGCATCCTCGCCAGCATCTGTCATTTCCTGACTTGTTGATTTTAGCCATTCTGACTGGTGTGAGGTGGTGTCTCATTGTGGTTTTGATTTGTATTTCCCTGATGCGAGTAATGTGGAGCACTTTTTCATGTGTCTGTTGGCCATCTGGATGTCTTCTTTGCAGAAATGCCTGTTCGTGTCTTCTGCCCATTTCTTGATTGGATTCTTTGTTCTTTGGGTGTTGAGTTTGCTAAGTTCTTTATAGATTTTGGACACTAGCCCTTTATCTGATATGTCATTTGCAAATATCATCTCCTATTCTGTCAGTTGTCTTTTGGTTTTGTTAACTGTTTTCCTTTGCTGTGCAAAAGCTTTTGATCTTGATGAAATCCCAGTAGTTCATTTTTGTCCTTGCCTCCCTTGCCTAGGAAGTTCCTATAAAGATGTTGCTGCAGCTGAGGTCAAAAAGGTTGCTGCCTGTGTTCTCCTCAAGGATTTTGATGGATTCCTTTCTCACATTGAGGTCCTTTATCCATTTTGAGTCTATTTTTGTGTGTGGCGTAAGGAAATTTCATTTTTCTGCATGTGGCTGTCCAATTTTCCCAACACCATTTATTGAAGAGGCTGTCTTTTTTCCATTGGACATTCTTTCCTGCTTTGTCGAAGATTAGTTGACCATTGAGTTGAGGGTCTATTTCTGGGCTCTCTATTCTGTTCCATTGATCTATGTGTCTGTTTTTGTGCCAGTACCATGCTGTCTTGATGATGACAGCTTTATAATAGAGCTTGAAGTCCGGAATTGTGATGCCACCAACTTTGGCTTTCTTTTTCAACATTCCTCTGTCTATTCGAGGTCTTTTCTGGTTCCATATAAATTTTAGGGTTATTTGTTCCATTTCTTTGAAAAAAAAAAATGGATGGTATTTTGATAGGAATTGCATTAAATATGTAGATTGCTTTAGGTAGCATAGACATTTTCACATTATTTGTTCTTCCGATCCAGGAGCATGGAACATTTTTCCATTTCTTGTATCTTCGTCAATTTCTTTCATGAGTACTTTATAGTTTTCAGAGTATAGATTCTTAGCCTCTTTGGTTAGGTTTATTCCTAGGTATCTTATAGTTTTGGGTGCAA
>NW_026755811.1:0-1194 GCF_022355385.1 Mustela nigripes
TGACAAAAGTCAGTTTGGGTAAAACTTACAATACCTACCACCTGAAAGTCTTGTTCTATAATTTAATTATTTTAATTTACAAAAATACAATAATAATATGTCAGAGTATGTATATTGATAGCTTTGAAGGTATGCTCTTGTTGTGCACTGTTTACTATTTAAAGGGGAATCAAATATGTGATGCTTATGGTGTGATTATATTAAAATTCAACAAGTTCAGAAGCATACAAGGAATAGAATAAAGACAAAAGATGACCCTTACTAATCCTAAAGATAGACAATGGTATATATGTGCTAGTTGGGGAGAGAATCCAGTCAGTAGATGGAGGATGTGGTAGTGGAAAAAAAAGACACAACGTTTTGGTTGAAAGTTTAGCACTATATTTAACAAAGTGAAATTGTGTGTTAATAGCCTTGAATAAAATCCAAAATATATTTTCAATTCATTGAAGATTATTTAGGAAAAACTTGAAAAATACAAATTGATAAGGATTCCAATAAAAGATTCATAAGCAATACAAGTTTCAGAATTTTTAGTATATTTTCCCTAAAAAGCCATTTGATTTAAATTAAAAAGAATTCTATTTACCTGCCACTTAAATAAGAGGAAATTATTTGGTTTTGTAATAAGTCAATAAAATAAATTAACATATCTTTAGAAAACAGATATGCACACTAAGTTAAAAATAATAGTGCTTAAGCTGTTCAGCAAACATTTGTAAAATTCCTTGCCATCAGCTAGCTCTGGAGTTCTGCTAGGTGAGTAAGGCCATGTATGTTCCTGCTCAGAGTACTGACGCAAAGCAATTGTCCCCTTCGCATCCATTTTTTGCCATTGATATGTCATGCTATGTTGTTTAGAGATACATAGATGGCCCTACATGAAGGCCTTTTTTTGTGTATATATGGGTGACTGTGATTTACCTTTCAAATCAGATGGCTCCTGATTTACAATGATTCAACTTATGATATATTTGGCAATGATGTGAAAGTAAAAGTGATTCAGTAGAAACTGTACTTTGAACTTTGGATTTGGGTCTTTATAAAAAGGGCCAGTGACATGTGGTATGGTGCCATCTTGTGATGCTGGGCAGCGGCAGTGAGCCACAGCTCCCAGTCAGCTAGAAGATTACAGGGGTGAACACCTGATATTCTTACAAGCATTCTATATATAACCATTCTTCTTTTTTTTAG
>NW_026755812.1:0-1194 GCF_022355385.1 Mustela nigripes
AAAAAAAAAAAAAAAAAAAAAAAAAGAATGACCTTCCCAGCATAATCATATATTGAATTTCAGGCTATACTGATGTTACAAAGGATAACTTTACCATAATTTTTTATGAATAATTCTCTGGAACCTCTATTCTCTCTTTAGAAACTTTTCCATCTAAATATTTTATATAAGCCCTTTAAAAAAATATCCGGCATTTTTATAATACATCAGCCAGATATATTTTATAATACATGCTGTTTGAGTTAATGAAAATCTGGAGATGAAACTTATTACTTAAATTATTTTAAGGTACATTATACCGCTTGTAGAAAACTGCCATTTTTCCCTCAGGATAAACCACTTCCCTCTGGTTTTGCATAATAAATACTTGCAATTCACAAATTCTGGTATTATAAATCATTGTATCCCCTTGAAACACAACCAGTCAATTGTCTTCCTCAACTAAAATATACTGAGTTTCTATTTTATAGGATATTATAATCCAGGATACAAATTAAGCTAAAATTAACTATATGCGAAACTTATTACAAAGGAGTTTATAAACCTACCATCTGAAAGTTTTAAACAACCAGAAAACACAAGAAAGGGGAAGATTTAACATGAAAACCATTATAAGGATTATTTTTTAACTAATAAATGACTAGAGTTATCCAATATTGTAATGAAATTATGCATATAATTAGAAGCAATGAGATTTATTCTTTAAAAAAAAAAAATGAAAGCCCTACAGTAGGAGCTTTTTCTTATGGCACAATAAGCTGGAAAAAGGACCAGAACCACCTGGTATACCTCATTTACCTACTCTTTGGGAATAAAATATATTTTCCTCATGAAATTATGAGAGGCAAAGTTAACAATACACTATTCATGCATACAGCCACACTTAGAATGGGTCTTGCATTTGGTTTAATGCTTTACTATTACCATCTTAAAACTCTTGAATCATATTTGAAGAAGAGATCCTGAAATTTCATTTTGCACTGGGCCCCACAAATTATGTAGCCAATTCTGCATACAGAGAAACAACTGCAAGGAACATCATCTCAGCTGCCATGGGATTTAACATGTATCTGGTGCATGGCATGCAAACAGGAAATGTTCATTGACCGAATTAAATCAAATGGATTCTCTAATTTCTGAGATAGATTTTAATCCAAATAGTTAATTTTCTTCAAATCAATTTGGGGGGGGGGG
>NW_026755813.1:0-1194 GCF_022355385.1 Mustela nigripes
GTAACCCAGCATACCTCAAAAGAAGAAATTGAAAGAAAGAAAGAAAGCTAAACAGCAATCCCCACCTTGAAAAATAAAAGGATTAAGCAATGGACTGAGTATTTGGAAAAACAAATGCAATTTAGGAGTATTTTTTACACCTCAAAATTACAGATAGAGCAAAAACACTCATGATTAACTCCTTTAGCTTACTGGAGCCAATTCAGCTTATGGGAGACAATCATTAAATTCTCAGAAATTTGGGGAGCAGGTTATTAAATATAGCCATTATTTAAAAAGTAAATTGAAGCTCACAGTTGAATAATGTATCAAAAACAAAAGTGATAGAAACTAAAAATTCATAATTTCCTAATTATTTTGCTACGTTTTACTACTATCAATGTACTTGGTGTGGTTTAATTTGATTATTATGCCAGCCCCAGGGAAACACTATACAATCATGTGACACTGAACATCTCTTTCTGACACCTCTTTCACTGCTTTTATTTGGTGCCTTAAAAGCGACCATGGTGGGGATTCTTACAGCACAGAAATCAATCTAAGCTGCAATGCAAGGTGTTTTATCCCCCTCCATCCCAAAGGCAGCTGCTGCTAAACATTTAAAAGCGCACCACTGATATTCTGAACAGGGATGAATGTAGCTTAGTGGTTCACAACACAGCCTCTGCATCTGATCTTGTCCATTGATATCTCTATGCTCTTGCACAATTTTCTTAAATAAGTAGTGGCCTAGTCTCTTCATCTGTAAAATGGTTTATAAATCTTTTGAAGCACTTAACGCTGTGTCTGGATTGGAACTTTAAGAGACCAGTAAATGCGAACTGTAATCACTATCAACCACAAGATGGAGCAATGATCTACAGAATGGGCCAGCGGGTTTAGTCTTATGTTCAAGAGAACTAGTAAAATAGACAAATTAGTTTTTTTTCATAATTTACTTAGTTCTTTATATAGAATTGTATGCCTTAGGAGCCAGAGTGTAGGGAGAAATCAATTTCATTCTCTGAAAAACTACAAAGAAGAGGGTTTTTATACTTGTATTTATTTATTTTTTATTTATAGGGATAATCAGGAAGTGATTAGTTCAAGCAGTGGAACATAAGATGGTAACGTTTAAGGCTTGAGAAATAACATAAGTTAAAAAAACCCAATAAGGTGGAATAAGTTTTAAATTTGTAGATGGACATCTTCCAA
>NW_026755814.1:0-668 GCF_022355385.1 Mustela nigripes
ACCAAACTCTTTGGACGGGGCCAAACCCCCAGAGAGTAAGACTCGTCCATTTCCCATGAAGTCACCCGGTTATTTCATGACCATGAACGGCACAATATCCAGAGATAAAAACTTGAGCAATAGCCTCACACTCCCCCTTTTTTCATACCGCGAAGAGTTCTCCTCTCCTCATGGTCTGTAGATCAGTCCTGCCATACCTATGACCCGAAACATAAGCCGAGTATCTGTATTCAGACAACTATCCAAACAGCCCAGGCCTACACACCCTACAGGCTTAGGCCCCTGGAGCCAACCTGAGGACTGTACTTGCGCTCTCCAAGGGAATTCTGTGTGCCCATTCCAATGGCCACAAACCTAGTAATAGAATAAACCTCCAAAGTCCCGGAGGCCATCCCAATAGTGTTGGCTTCCCAGGACAAACAGGAGCAATCTGAGCCAGTCTGAGAACATACCTGCACTCAGACTCGTAGACTGATATCCCCAGAGGTAAAAAGGAATGAACAGGCCCCTAGGCCCTAATCGGATCCATTGCTTTGGTTTCCAGGCATCGTCCTCAGAGGCCTGGATTTCAGTACCAGCATATGGCTGTTTCTTGACTCACCCACCAGGACAAATCTCATCTACACATGGGAAACTTGCACGAGGGAGTTGTGTCAAAGCCTCTTTTT
>NW_026755814.1:768-1194 GCF_022355385.1 Mustela nigripes
TCCAGGCATCGTCCTCAGAGGCCTGGATTTCAGTACCAGCATATGGCTGTTTCTTGACTCACCCACCAGAACAAATCTCATCTACACATGGGAAACTTGCACGAGGGAGTTGTGTCAAAGCCTCTTTTTAGGAGAACCCTTCATGGCCCCAGTGCCACCGCTTCATTCCAAGGTCTTCATAGACACAAAATCATATTAGGACACATGCACAGGAGAGTTAAATGACCTCAGCATATTCGGTTGCTCAGAGATCCAGCAGATCTAACTTGTCTTGTTGCTAGGAGACAATTGGAATGCGAGGTGGGCTACCCCGCCAACCATCCTTAGAACCCTGCTCAGAATCATTGTCCTGTAGCCAACCAACAGGTCTCAATTTTCCTGCAGAAGAATATTTGCAGTTGGGAGCTTCTCACAACTCCCATCGTG
>NW_026755815.1:0-1194 GCF_022355385.1 Mustela nigripes
TAGGCTTCAGAACCTAGACCTTATCTCCAATCACTGCCCAGGGGTGACTGTGATGCAGAAATCAGAACTCTTCCTTACCCTTGGCAAGAAATCTTGTGGTTCGCATGTTATCCAACGTTCAGTGTAGGAGAAACCAGCATTCACCCTGAGGCTGTGCCCACTCTTGAGTGTGACGAGGGCATAAACACGCATTGTGACCTCAGTGTGAGTCCTGTCCTCTAGTACGTCCACTCAATGGCTGGACCATTCGATGTCATAATGTTCTTGACATGTCCCTAGGCCCCAATTTTTAACCAGATTTCTGGTTGTCCAGTCGCCCCTCCCCAGGGCTCTACTCTGGAATCCCTCATTTTGTGGGACACCTGAGGTTGAAAAACAAAACAAAACAAATCAACAAGAACAGAACAACGGACTTCTTCCATCCCGCAGAATGACCCTAAACTATTTGGACGAGGCCAACACCCCAGAGAGTAAGACTCGTCCATTTGCCATGAAGTCACACGGAAAATTCACGACCATGAGTGCCACGATATCCAGAGACAAAAACTTGAGCAAGAGCCTCACACTCACCCTTTTTTCATATCCCGAAGAGTTCTCCTCATGGTCTGTAGGTCAGTCCTGCCATACCTATGACCAGAAACATAAGCCGAGTTTGTGTTTTCAGACAAATGTCCAAACAGCCCTGGCCTACACACCGTACAGGCTCAGGCCCCAGGAGCCAAACCTGACGACTGTGCTTCCCCTCTCCAAGGGAATTGTATGTGCCCACTCCAATGGCCACAACCCTACTAATACGATAAACCTCCAAATTCCCTGAAGCCATAGCAATATTTGTGTCTTCCCAGGACAAACATGGGCTATATGGACCCATCTGCGCACCTACCTTCTCTCAGACCGGAAGACTGATGTCCCCAGAGATAAAAAGGTATGAAAAGGCCCTTAGGCACCTATCGCATCCATTGCTTTGGTTCCAGGCATCTCTCCTCAGAGGAATGGATATCAATAACAGCATATGGCTGTTTCTTGACTCACCCATCAGAACAAATCTCATCTACACATGGGAAACTTGCACGTTGGAGCTGTGTGAAAGCCTCTCTTTAGGAGAACCCTTCAGGACCCCAGTGCCACCGCTTCATTCCAAGGTCTCCATAGACACAAAATCATATTAGGACATATCCACTGGAGAGTCCATTT
>NW_026755816.1:0-1194 GCF_022355385.1 Mustela nigripes
AATAAGTTTATTGAACATGAAAAGTTGAAATGCTGTAATGCTCCTAAGGAATTAAATGATCCAGTCATGAATTACAAAAAAAAAGGATATAAATTACCAAAGTGTTTGTATAATTGTAATGTACAACGGCCCATTATCGTTCAATAGTGTAGGCTTGCACAAGAACTCTATAAAAGAACTCCACTTCTAAACTGTGGAAAATATGTTCCCTTTCCCCCTATATACAACTCTTAAGCCATTCATTTAGCTTTTAAAATATCCACTTAATACAGGCTTTTTACTCATTTGAACAGGCAGCAGGGCTCTATTCTTATTGCTTACATCTGAAGGATAGACTTCTAGCGTAAGAGGGAAAGCCCATAAAGGAGCCCAATAATAAAAACAAAATACAGTTTAGTGAGCCCTTACAATCTGCCAGCTACCTTTCTGAGAATACTTAAATTAATAAAACATATAAAATACCTGACCCCAAAGAGTTTACATTCTTTTGAAATATAACAGTGAAATAAACCAATAATAGAGGGGCATCTCGCTGGCTCATTCCATTGAGTGACTGCCTTTGGCTTGGGTCATGATCTCAGGGTCCTGGGATGTAACTCCCCAACAGGCTTTCTAGGCAGTGGGGTGTTTTCTTCTTCCTCTGCGCCCCCTCCCAATTCTCTCTCTGTCTCCAATAAGAAAATAAACCAGTAAAAGAATAATGATTGATGGTTGATGGAGATAAGTGTTACAAAGAAATACAAGAAAGGTAAAAGCCATTGGAGAATGCTGGGATGAAAGTTAATTTTATTTTGTGTTGGGTGGTTATATCTCATTTATGAGATGTTATTTGCACAAAGACCCATGAAGTGAAGGAGGGTGTTATACAAATATTAAAGGAAAAGATTGCTCTAGGCAGAGCAAGTTAGTATAGAGACTTTGTGTGAACAGCTTATCTGTTACTTTTGAGGAAAAGCAAGGAGGTCATAGTGGTGGAGAGAGGAAGAACGTATTGATGTATGACCTTCTAGTACATTGAAATGCCTTCAGTTTTTATTTAATATGAAAGGGGAAGATACCAAAAGATTTTCAACAGCAGAATAAAATCATCTGACTTGATTTTTAGGTTAAGTTGCTGTACCAAAATAAATTTGCAGGGAGAAAGGAGTGCAGTATGTGTGGAAGTGGGGCTATCAATCAAGTCAATAATTCAGG
>NW_026755817.1:0-1194 GCF_022355385.1 Mustela nigripes
CACAGTTTACTTGTTCTAAGATTTGTCCTCCCCCCCCCATTTTAATATCTCTTAAAGTGGCACTCACCTTGCACTTGAGGCCATAACCTAGTTTAACTGACAGCATTTCTCTTTCTTAGTCGAACATACACTAAAGTGCATCTTACCCTTGATGAAAGCTAGGATGCAATTAAATACTCTATATGGTTACGACTCTGATATTTGAAATCCTCCGGTAGCTCCCTGTGCCCCCACAGTGTCGTACCTCACCTCCTCGGCATAGTATACAAACCATCTCACCCCAGTGTTAACCCTGGGGCTAAGACTCTATCCCCAGGTGATGCTGCCAGATCAGCTGTCGGTTATCATGAACTTGCTGTAGTTTCCCGAATGCACTGTGCTGCCTCCTGGCACTTTGAAACTTGACACACTCATCCTCATTCTTCGCTTTGCTCTTGTCTATCACCTGCCCTGAAAATCTGTTCCTAAGTGGCTTTTCCAAGCTCCCACCTACCCTTGAAATCTTTTCTCTCGCTGTGGTAAATCCTGTCACACTGCACCATGGACATGCGCGTTCTCCTCGTTAGAAGAGAAAAGGGATATTGAGGGCCCCCCAGCATTTGAAGCTCTAGTGCAGAGCCCCATGCCTGGCTTGCAGGAAATGCCAGATCATGAAGACAAACGGAGATCATCCTCTGGCTAAAACCAGCTCTTCTTTGCCTACCGCAGGATCTGGATCATTAAAGAGCAGTCAGTTATTATTGCTGTTTTTCTAGGGATTTTTCCCCATATATTTCCCAGGTCTTTACTATTTTTATAGCACTTTAATTCAGGTTTCAACCACTTCCTAGTCAGATCAGGTGAAATCATTTTCCTTCCCATAGCCTCGATGTATTTCACACCTAGTAATTCTTTTTTTAAAGATCTTATTTACCCACTTGACAGACAGATCACAAGTAGGTAGAGAGGCAGGCAGAGAGAGACGGGGAAGCAGGCTCCCTGCTGAGCAGAGAGCCTGATGTGGGGCTCCATCCCAGGACCCTGAAATCATGAGCTGAGCCGAAGGCAGAGGCCTAAACCACTGAGCCACCCAGGAGCCCCCATATCTGGTAATTTTTAATCAACGTGGATTTGCTGCATCAAATAGTTCCTGCTTCTTCAAATATAAATATATAAATATATTGATCAAGTCACACGCATGTCTTAGGAGAATGT
>NW_026755818.1:0-1193 GCF_022355385.1 Mustela nigripes
TGGCAAGCCCAATATGCTGTATCTCCATCCAGCCACTGAGAGGCCTTACCTGAGGACTGGGCTCAGGCTGAGGGTCACAATATGTGTTTGTGACCTTGTGGCCCGCAAGCATGGGCAGGGCCTCATGGGCCTCACTGGTTTCAACTACACTGAACCTTGGACAACATGCCATCCACAAAGTTTCTTGCCATGGGGAAAGAGTTGTGTTGTCTGCATCATTATCAAACCCGGGCCGTGACTGGAGATAAGGTCTAGGTTCTGAATCCTGAAAACCGAGGTTCGGAAGAGATGACGAACTAAGGCCATGACGAGTCCGATGTGCTCAGAGTGCCGCCAGCTGTCTGGGTGGGGCCAGGAGGCCCAGGCTCAGGCTGTGTCAGAAAGGACATTAGTGCCCAGGTCGGCCTATATATTTGGGGTAGAGCTGAATGGCGTGCAGGTAGGTCCTCATTTGGGGTTCTGTGTAGCCCCAGGGGGCAATGTTTTTCTTCTGGAGGGCAGGAAGAGTGCTTCATTGTAGTTATGGATTGCCAAACTGGAAGGTTTGTGGGCCAGTAGTCTGAGGATGGAAGTCTGAATCCTAGCTAGGCCTAGGTTTCTGGGTGAGGATATGGCAGGCACAATCTCCTGACCTGAATCGAGATCTCGTCCATCTGAAGTCAGGGCGAGAATCAGATGATCGCTCAGGTAGTACATTCTGTCCCTGAAGGCCCTTTCTTGAAGGGGGGGTGGATCACGAGGCCATGGGGGTTTTCCCACAATGGGAGTTGTGTGAAGCTCCCAACTGCAAAGATTCTTCTGTAGGACAATGGAGACCTGTTGGTTGGCTCCAGGACAACGATTCCGAGCAGGGTTCTAAGGATGGATGGCTGGGTAGCCCACCTCTCATTACAATTGTCTCCAAGCAACAAGAGAGGTTAGATCTGCTGAATCTGGGGGAGGAACCGAGGAGGCTGAGTTGAAATGGACTCTCCTGTGGATGTTTCCTAATATGATTTTTTGTCTATGGAGACATTGGAATGAAGCGGTGACACTGGGGCCCTGAAGGATTCTACTAAAGAGAGGCATTCACACAGCTCCTTCGTGCAAGTTTCCCGTGTGTAGATGAGATTTGTTCTGATGGGTGAGTCAAAAAACAGCCATATGCTGTTATTGAAATCCAGGCCTCTGAGGAGAGATGCCTGGAAAACAAA
>NW_026755819.1:0-512 GCF_022355385.1 Mustela nigripes
TGGAGACGAGTTTGGTTCTGATGGGTGCCTCAGGAAAACCCCAATGCTGGTATTGTAAACCAGGGTTTTGAGGAGACATGCCTGTAAACCAAAGCAATGGATCCGATTTTGGCCTAGGGTCCTGTCTGGTTCAATCTTCTTCTCTGGGGACATCCATATAGGGTATGAGTGGAGGTAGATGCTCAGCTGGTGTCAGACTGACCTTTTTTGTCCCGGGCGACCTATACTATTGGGATGGCCTCAGGGACTTTGGAGGGTTCTCCTAGTTTGTATGATTTTGGACAATGGAATGGGCAGAATTCCCATGGATTGGGTAGGCACAGTCCTAATGTGTGGCTCCAGGGTCCCCAGCCTGGATGGTGTGTGGCCCAGGACTTTGAGGACAGAAGTCTGAAAACACAAACTCAGCTTATGTTTGGGGACGTAGGTATGGCAGGCCCGATCTACAAACCATGAGAAGACTAATTCAGGATATGAAGAAAGTGCGAGTCTGAGATGCTTGCTCAGACTTT
>NW_026755819.1:612-1193 GCF_022355385.1 Mustela nigripes
CTCCTTTCAGGGTTGTTACATCAGGTGTCCCACCAAAAGAGGGATTCCAAAGCAGAGCCCTGGGGAAGAATGAAGGGACAACCCGAACTATGGTTAAAAATTGGGCCCTATGGGTATGGCAAGCCCAATATGCTGTCTCTTCATCCAGCCACTGAGAAGTCTTACCTGAGGACTGGGCTAAGGCTGTGGGTCACAATGTGAGTTTGCCACCTATGTGTCCTGCGAGCAATGGCGGGGCCTCATCGGACAAACATGTTTCCACTACACTGAACGTTGGACAACAAGCCAACCAAAAGGTTCTTGCCATTGGGAATGAGTTCTGATTTCTGCATCATTTTCAAACCTGGGCAGTGATTGAAGATAAGGTATAGGATCTGAATCCTGAAAACCGAGGTTGGGAAGAGATAACGACCTCAGGCAATGGCTGGTCCTCTGTGCTCAGTGAGCGGCAAGCTGTCTGGGTGGGCCCAGGAGGTCCAGGCTCAGGCTCTGTCAGAAAGGGCATTATTGCCCAGGTCAGCCTACAAATTTTGGACAGCCAAGTGGCGTGCAGGTTGATCTTCATTTGGGGTTTCTGGGTA
>NW_026755820.1:0-1193 GCF_022355385.1 Mustela nigripes
GAAAACACAAAGTGTATAAATCTGAGTAAGTATATATTTACACACCTTTTTAAATAGGTTGTTATCCAATATTTAATCAATGGGTAATATGCTCCTCGTGGCTGGGAAGCATCAGTTGCCATATATTAAAAACAAAGGAAAGAGGTGTCTGCGTGGCTTCCTCCATAAATGTCCCTTCTTTTCAGGTCATGATCCCAGGGACCTGGGATGGAGTCCCACATCAGGCTCTCTGCTCAGTGGGAAACCTGCTTCTCCTTTTCCCTCTGCCCTGCTTATAGTTCCTCTTCCTGTCTCTCTGTCTGTCAAATAAATAAAATATTTAAAAAATCAAGAAAGAAACAAAATTTTCTTAAAAGGTCTTTTTTTTTTTAAATTTTCTAGGGGTGCCTGGATGACTTAGTTGTTTAAGCAGATGTTTGCCTTTGGCTGAGGTCATGATTCCAATGTACAGGGATCCAGCCCTGCATGGGACTACTTGCACCCCAAGGAGCTTGCTTCTTCATCTCCCTTTGCACGTGATTCCCCCTGCTTGTGTGCTTCTTCTTCTCTCTCTCTCTCTCTCTCACTATCTCTCTCTTGCTGTCAATAAACAAAATAAAATCTTTTACTAAATAAATAAATAAAATTCTAAACCTACTTTCAGTTTAGGTCCCTTAACAAAAATTGCTACTGCTTCATTTAAAAAAAAAAAAAAGATAATTTAGAAAGATGCTTCCAGAGTTAAAAAGCTGTTTTGTTTCTTTGTCAGGATTAAATATAGAAGTGCATTATAATTAAAAGAAAAAATATGCTATATTAACTCTAATCACACTATTACTTTGGTGGTTATATCAAGATAATGAAAAGTGATTTTAAAGCAAATTTCATTATCAGACATAAAGATCAAGTCAAAATTACAGAAGAGTAAAAGGATGAATTCATCAGGGAGTATAATAATTCTTGACTTTTAATGCTTAATAACAGATTTGGGATATATAGGGTAAAACTAAGAACAAAAAAAATCATAACTTCTACCTTGGAAGAGAAATGGAAAAAACTTCAACACCCTTATTTTAAGATTATATAGACAAATGGTCATCACATTGGTAAGATATGTAAGACTTGAACAAAATGATCAACTAACTAGATATGCTTGATATTACATTGCAGTAACTGAACTAACTAAGATCAGTCTTTGGTGAATCACAGAAACA
>NW_026755821.1:0-1193 GCF_022355385.1 Mustela nigripes
CCAAGTCTGTCTGGAGACCGGGAGATTCCCTTTTCTTGTTACTTGCCTCTATCTTTCCTAGCTCCTGTAACTCGCGTTCGGACATCCCTTCTGAGCTTTCGCTTTCGGATTCAGAATCTCGGGAGGAGCCCTTACGGGACTCTTCCTTCATTCGCTCAAGGACTTTGCCCCCCTGTTGTACAGCTCGCTGCAAGGGCCCTCAGGGGGATTGCAAACATACCTTCACCAAGGACCACACAGCTAGAGTCCCCGGGGATGTAGAGGAGCAGCGTTTTAAGTCCTCACCCAGGTTTTCCCATTGTGGTACATTTAGGAGCCCTTCTTCTATAAACCAGGGGGCAATCTCTTCTACTTCTTTCAAAAAGGCCCTCGCTGTTTTTGCCTTTAAGGGGGTACCGTTCGTCTTGAGGACATCTTTTAAGGAGTCCTACAAGCGAGCAAATCGTTCCCCATTCCGAGGAAACTTACATTATCGTCCCCGTAGAACGTCACAAGCAACCTAACATCCGATCGTCTACGGGGAAACTCCCTGTCAACAGACAGTTATTGGTGCACTCTTTACCTTATCGTTGCTCTTACCTCGATCCTCGTTCTGCGTCTAAAGGTAGGGGTCCCGGGTTTTCAGCACCAGGTGTCGCTCTCGGCCCGCATAAACGACCCGCAAACGAGGTGAGTGGCAAGCTTCTTTTTTAATAATGGCGGCCGCCCGCAAAACAAGCACACAGCGATATTTATGCAAGCGCGTTCACCCCCCCCCTCGCCCAATCACAATGCCACGCATGCAGCGTCCTCGTGGCACTCTTATGTAACCATACAGGGCTCTAATGTTCTCTAGAGGTGATCATGCATTTCTTTCTTGGCTCCTGGTGCTGCACATGCGTCAGCCACGAGCGCACCCACATCCACCTAAACCAATCATTCTTAATTCCTCAATCTACAGGCACTGCCTTCTACGTGACTCCTTGCATCTGCAGAATGGCTCTCCACAGTCATCTCTTCTCAATCTCGGTTTTCAGGCTTCAGAAACTAGACCTTATCTCCAATCACAGCCCGGGTTTGAAAATGATGTAGAAATCAGAAATCTTTCCCCATGGCAAGAAACCTTGTGGTTGGCATGTTGTGCAAAGTTCAGTGTACTTGAAACCAGTGTGGATATGAGGCCCCGCCCATGCTTGCGGGCCACATTGGTCACA
>NW_026755822.1:0-1193 GCF_022355385.1 Mustela nigripes
AAACTGACATTATCCTAAAACTTCATTGGAACCCTAGATGAAGTTTTTAGGCATCTGTCCTCAGAGGCCTGTTCTGGAATACCAACATATGAAAAAACATATGGTCCCTGGGCCACACAACAGAACATCTCCTGTCCCCAGAAGGAAACCGTGCTCATCGACCGGTGTCAAACCCTCAGGGTAGATGAAACCTACATGGGCCCTTAGCCACCAGCACATTCATAGATCTCCCTGCTAACAAGCCAGACTTGTGACCCATCTTCACGAAACTCCATGTCAACTCCATGCATTGGTACTCGCCCCAGAGCCAACAAAATGAACCTGCCATGTTCCTAGCCTGCAATGGTCAATGGAGTTGTGCTTTCCAGACATCCATGTGGGAGTGCTCTTCTACCCAAATGTTCCACATGGGGGACACTGGAGAAAAGAAACCAGACAACCCCTCTCCAGTAGAAGGAAACCTTGCTCTTTGGAGCATCTCACAAGCCCTAGTGTGTGAAATCCTCCATGGCCTCTTGACACCACTCCGCCATTTGTCGGTCATCATACACACAATCTCCGTCTTGAGAAACATTGGACATCTGCCCTTATTCAGATGACAGATATTCCAATCAGCCCCTGCACACTGGAACAGCCTTTCACTTGGCACTGAATTGAACCGTAGCTTGGGTTTACAATTCCATCCTCACACTCACACTCTTAATAGAGAATTCTGGAGTCACAATGCAGCATTCTGCCTCCCCCATAGAAAGAAGTGCCTGATGAGGTCTGCACAGAAACTCCACCTGAGGATCAATCTGCTTGGCCCTCGAGGGAACCCCGATTTATAGGCTGCCCTGGCCTCTAGTGCTGTGTATGATAGATCATGAGCCCCAACCGTGTGTCAGACACCCAAAGAGCAGGGCCCATTATCAGCATGTGAGACCATGCATGGCCCAGGACCGTCATCTCTACCCATCCTTGGTATTCAGGCCATTCTGCCCAGACCATTGCTGGAACCCTACCAATAGGGGAACCTGAAGCACTATAGAGAACTCCTACTTCCTCATGGCACTAAGCCTGGCTGTTGGGATTGGTGTCCAACGCTCAGAGTGGGAGCCAGCTGTATGGCCAATGAGACCAAGCCCACTCATGAGGTCCGCCCTGGGCACAAGTAGGCATTGTGACCCTCAGTCTGAACATGCTTTCAAACA
>NW_026755823.1:0-1193 GCF_022355385.1 Mustela nigripes
GAGGGCAGGCAGAGTGCTGCATTGTAGTCTGGATTGCCAAACTGGAGGGCTTGTGGGTCAGTAGTCTGAGGACGGAAGTCTGAGAACCCAAGCTAGGCCTAGGATTCTAGGTGAGGATATGGCAGGCACAATCTCCAGAGATGAATCGAGATCTCGTGCATCTGAAGTCAGGGCGAGGATCAGAGGATCGCTCGGCTTGGACATTCTGTCCCTGATGGCCCGTTCTTGAAGGGGGGGTGGATCACGAGGCCATGGGGGTTTTCCCAAGATGGGAGTTGTGAGAAGCTCCCAACTGCAAAGATTATTCTGCAGGACAATTGAGACCTGTTGGTTGGCTCCAGGACAACGATTCCGAGAAGGGTTCTAAGGATGGATGGCTGGGTAGCCCACCTCGCATTCCAATTGTCTCCAAGCAACAAGACAGGTTAGATCTGCTGGATCTGGGGGAGCAACCGAGGAGGGTCAGTTGAAATGGACTCTCTCATGGAGTTGTCCTAACATGATTTTGCGTCTATGGAGACCTTGGAATGAAGCGGTGGCACTGGGGCCCTGAAGGGTTCTCCTAAATAGAGGCTTTCACACAGCTCCATCGTGTAAGTTTCCCATGTGTAGATGAGTTTTGTTCTGATGGGTGAGTCAAGAAACAGCCATATGCTGTTATTGAAATCCAGGCCTCTGAGGAGAGATGCCTGGAAGCCGAACCAATGGATCCGATAGGTGCCTCGGGGCCTGTTGGTTCCTTTTTATCTCTGGGGACATCAGTCTACGTGTCTGAGTGCCGGTAGGTGCTCAGATGGGCCCAGATTGCCCCTGTTTGTCCTGGGAAGCCACAAATATTGGGATTGCCTCAGGGACTTTGGAGGTTTATCCTCTTAGTAGGGTTGTGGCCATTGGAATGGGCACATACAATTCCCTTGGAGAGGGCAAGCACAGTCGTCAGGTTTGGCCTCAGGGGCCTGAGCCTGTAGGGTGTGTAGGCCACGGCTCTTTGGACAGTTGTCTGAAAACACAAACTCGGCTTATGTTTCGGGTCATAGGTATGGCAGGACTGATCTACAGACCATGAGGAGAACTCTTCGGGATAAAAAAAGGGCGAGTGTGAGGCTCTTGCTCAAGTTTTTGTCTCTGGATATCGTGTCTCTCATGGTCGTGAAATTTCCGGGTGACTTCATGGGAAATGGTCGAGTCTTAAT
>NW_026755824.1:0-1193 GCF_022355385.1 Mustela nigripes
GAGGCCACCCCCAAATTCGACAGCCCCACCTGGTCACCAACCCGGAGCTGATGCAGCATATAACAACCCCTCTCAACTCAGACTCCCGGGGATCCTGCCTCAGCACCAGCAGATCAGGCCTGCCATGCCCCTAGGACCTAACAAGAATTCTAGCTCGGGGTTTCATAATTCCGTCCCAAGAGGCCTGGACCCCAAGCCCTCCAGATTGGGAATGCCTGAGCCACACCACATGAAACAGCCTGTCATTCAGGAGGAAACCGTCCCATTCGGAGCTGTGCAAAACCCTCAGAATGGGAGAAACCTGCATGCTGCCCCCAGCCACCCCCACCTTCGACGCCTCACCATGCCACCAACACGTAGACTGACTCTCAGCCTGAGCTCCTCTCTCAACTCTGCCCCCAGAAAGCTCCCCTCGTGGCAGCGGGGGCCCTCACGGGAGATGCGTGTCCCCAGCCCGAGTTTCCAGATGGCCACCACATGCACCTACCAAGAAAACGCTCTAAACAGCAGGCACAAGTGTAGCCCAAATCGCTGCACAACACCAGCCAATTCTCATGAGCTTTCTGCCCAAACACATGTCATGAGACATGAGAATCAGCCAGAAATACATGGCGAATGCCCTTCTGGCTGCATGGGCCTTCGGGGAGCTGCCTGGGCCTGGCTTGATTCTGAGTGTTCTCGGCCTAAACCCTTCTAGAAAGGGCTCTGAAAGCAAGGCTCATGCATGGCCAAAACCCTGCCTCTTATCAGCCCCCTGGGATGCCGGTCTCAGTGCTGGATGGTCAGGCCTGCCACGCCCCAAGGCCCTAAACCTAGGTTGGGTTTTCAGACTTCCATTTCCAGAGGCCTGTCCCCCAAGCCCTCCACATTGGGGACCCAGGAGACACATGCCAGGAGTCCACCTGCCACCCAGATGAAAACTGTGCTGTTTGGAGCTGTGCAGAACCCACAGACTGGGAGAAAACTACATACCACTCTGAGGCCACCCCCAAACTTGGCACCCCCCTAGCCACCAACCCAGAGCCTGTTGCACCATGTGACCCCTATCCTCAACTCAGACCCCCGGTAATCCTGCCTCAGGATGGACAGATCAGGCCTGCAATGCCCCTACACCCTAACATGAACTCTAGGTTTTCATCCCAAGAGGCCTGGCCCCCATGCCCTCCTGACTGGGGACCCCTGAGGCACACTGC
>NW_026755825.1:0-1193 GCF_022355385.1 Mustela nigripes
CCTCAGCGGAACAGACTTTTAAAAGTCCTGATTTTGTGCGTGGTTGCCGGGAGCCGGCCCCTCCCCCTGGGGTCTATCTTCCCGTCGCTTTGGATTCACTTCTCCACCGGTCCTACCTTTCAGAAAGTGGTTGTTTTTCTGTTTCCAGAATTGCTGTTCTTCTCTTCGATCTGCCGATGCATTTTCAGGTGTTTGCAATTTTTAGATAAGCTATCTAGCTGATCTCCGGCCAGCTGAAGCAGTCTCAGCTTGCTACTTCTCCGCCATCTTGACTCCTCTGACCTTCTCACTTCTTTTGCTTTTTATTATTTCTATAGTGGGCTGAAATGATAGCTCCCACAAAAGATGTCCATGTCCTAATAATCCCCAGAACTTGCAATGTGACCTTATTGGAAAAAGGAACTTTGCACATTTAATTAACTTAACGATCTTGAGAGGAGTTGCTTATCCTGCACTCAAAATGCAATTATAAGTATTCCTAGAAGAGAGAGACAATGAGAAGACATGCAGAGAAAAGAAGGAGGCAGTGTGACCCTGAGACAGAGACTGGAGCCATGCAGCCATGAAGTGACAGCTGCCAAGAGCCAGCAGGAGCTTGCAGAAGCAGGGAAGGATTTTTCCGTACAGCCTTTGGAGGGACTGTGGCTCTGTGGCATCTTGATTTTGGTTTCCTGCTTTCAGAACTGTGAGAGAATACATTGCTATTGTTTTAACCTCCTAAGTTGTGGGAATTTTTTACAGTGACCACAGGAAACCACTTTTCACTGTCTCTTTTACTCCATTTCAGTTCTTCTACACTTTAGTGCTACTTGTCTGTTTATGCCCTCCCTCAAGATTTCTCTCCCTCCTCTCTCTCTCTCATTATTCTATCAGTGCCAAGGCAAAGCATATACCAATAATGAATGCATACGTTATGGTTGGGCTTTTGTAAAGTTGTTTGAATGTTGAGGCAAACTAACCATGTTTTAAACTTTAATGGACATATAGATCACTTGGAGGTTTTGTTAAAAAAAAAAAAAATGCAGGTTCCTGACTTCTACCCTAAGTCATTTCTGATTTTATCAATCTGGATGGGACCTGAGAACTTGCTTTTTATAGAAGACTCTGAGGGATTCTTTTTTTTTTTTTTTTTAAGATTTAATTTATTTACTTATTTGACAGAGATCTCAAGTAGGCAGAGAGGCAGGTGGAGT
>NW_026755826.1:0-1193 GCF_022355385.1 Mustela nigripes
GTGCCTGATACACAAGAGAGACTCAGTAAATTTTAGTTGTGTTCATTGTGGCTCTTTCCATAACATCACACTACCTTAGTTACCAGTTATTAATTATAGACCAAGTTTGAGATTGTTTTTGATTGGATCAGGATCCTTTTGCAGAGTGTTAATGGGATCTTGTGATTTCTGTAGGTCCCATGATAAAGCCACCCAATAACTTCCTTTCTTACCCCTTAATTTTCCTTCCCCTATGCTCCTAATTAATAGCAACACTAACAGTGTGTTCTTTTCCTCATTTTAATTTGGCATATTTAGGAATCTGCTGACATCAGAACAGAGAATGATGCTTTGGCTATGTACCAACCAGCTCAACCCATTTGTCAACCACTGACGTTTCATAAGTGCTCAAAATGTGCCAGACACTGTGCTGAGCTCCTGACATTCATCAGCTCATTTAATCCTGTTGACAGCACTGTGGAGTTGATACTCTTTCCCCCCCCCCCCAAGAATTTACTTATTTATTTGAGAGAGAGAGAGAGAGAGAGAGAGAGGAGCAGAGGGAAAGGGACAAGCAGACTCCATGCTGAGTGCAGAGCCTGATTTGGTGCTTGATCCCCGGACCCTGAGATCATGACCTGAGCCAAAGGCAGATGCTTAACCAGCTGAGCTACACAGGCATCCCTGGAGTTGCTATTATTATTTTTGTGATATTGAAGAAAAAACTGAAGCTTTACTTCTTTTTAAATTTTCTTTCTTTTGGATGGCTTTAACAACTTCTTCTGCCTTAAAATGTACTTTATAGACTAGATATCCCTTTTTAGAATTCCATGCCCCTCGGTTATTTGACTTAGCCATAGGTGTTGCTTTTGGTTTTGAAATAAATGGAAAAGTAATTTCCTGACACCTTCTATAGCTTGGGTTCTCTGACCTGTGCAAAGTTGAAATTATTCTAAAATGTATCCACTACTTTATGTAAAAGTTCAAATGTTATATTTTTATAACATGAGCACAATAAAATATTTTATTTTAAAATGTTTCTCTATTTAGTGTTCTCTTACTGATACCACATGGCCAAAAAAACAGTACCAAGCTGGTGCTATCCTGTGTTATAAAATATCATCCTCCTTATCTGTGCTGTGGGGCTCCTCTCTCCACCCCAAAGTGGTAAAAGATGTGGTTTGTGCATCCTCCCTGGCCTTTCACAGCCACAG
>NW_026755827.1:0-1193 GCF_022355385.1 Mustela nigripes
TGAATCCAGGGTCCTGAGAACATTCCATGAATATCCAGATTCATTTCGTCTGGTCCAGATCTGAAAGCCACCCCTCTGATTAGAACAGCAACAGCTAAGGGAAAAAAATACTTATTGGTGGAAAGTATGAATAAGAAAATAACAAGGAAAGGCCTCTGGTTTCCTGGCTCGTGCAAGTCCTTTGACAAGTGCAGTGTCACAAGGTTGTGTAGGGCTGAGAGAGTAAGAGAATCTTCCTTTAAGAACCCTATTTATTTCCTCACTTTTGGCACTGATCTTTTTTCCCATTATTTTTAATAGAGATTTTAATTGGTAACCTTCATAACATTCAAACTTTATTTTATTGACCAGAAAGTTGCCATAAGAGATGCAGCAATGCTGTTAGTTGAGACAAAAATACGCTGGGGGGGGGATAAATCTTTATAAGCACCCATACGAATTATTTGTTATTGTTGAATATAACAAAAATAAATCCATTATTGAATAACAAGTTTTGTTTTCTAAATCTGAGTTGAGTACAATATTTGATTTGAGTACAATAACTGATGTTCTGAAATCTCACGATAGCAATACGAAATCCTCTCAGCTTAAATAAGGTATGGTTTCTTCAAATCTGGTTCAGTAATTCTGTTTGTAAAGGTCATAGGCTTATCATTAGGACTAATTGCTTAAAGAGAATCGGACAAGGGAAAGGGGATAGTTAGAACTAAGCAAAGATGATTTCTGAGGGCAAAGAATGTTTCAGATGAAAGTCAGAGTTCAATAACATTTCCAAGAATTACAATTAATGTAATTTTATTAAAATATGTTTTATGATTTTAAAGTAAATAACTCCATATATTCATTCTTTTACACACACACACAAACACACTCTTCCATTGTCTTAAAATAAGAAATGTTTCCTTAATTCTTACCAAGTTGGAAATTAACATGAGTAGTGAAAGCAAATTGATAGTTATAATTTATTATTTTTATTTATAAAACAATTTCAAAGTATTCAATAATAATTGGCACTCAAGTATTTTTATCAAGGGAATTATATATGGATAGAAATATTAATACACAAAAGCAATTACAAAACATTATTTTCCATTATTTTAGTGCAGAATAATGCCATATACTACTCATATTTTCCTTATGTACCTGCCCATTACTTTCGAATATCTATTTGCTAAATTCTTGTTACATTTCCA
>NW_026755828.1:0-1193 GCF_022355385.1 Mustela nigripes
TTTCCAACCACAAGGCGTCTTGCCTTGGGTAAGGAGGAGTTCTGATTTCTGCATCACATTCAACCCTTGTCAGGGCTTGGAGTTAAGGTCTAATTTCTGAAGCCTGAAAAGTTAGGTTGGGAAGAAATAACGAGCTAAGACCATGGCGGGTGTGATGTTCTCAGTGTGTGGTCAGCTGTCTCGGTCTTGGTCAGGATTCCGGGCTCACTCTGTATCAGACAGTTTATTAGTGGCCTGTTAGACTATCTAATTTGGTACATTCGAGTGCTGTGTATGTCTATCCTCATTTGGGTTATGTGAGAAACTCCATAGGTCAAAATTTTTCTTCTGGAAGGCAGGCAGAATGCTTCATTTTGTGTCCCGAATTTCCAAATGTGAGGGCTTGGGGGCCAGGAGTGTGAGGACGGAAGTCTGAGAACACAAGCTAGTCATAGGTTTCAGGGCGAGGGAATGGAAAGCACACTCTGCAGAGCTGCATCGAGATCTCGTGCATCTGAATTCAGGGTGAAGATCAGACGTTGTCTTAGGTTGGAGTTCCTGTCCATGATTTCCCTTTCATAAATGGGGGGGGGCATCACAAAGCCATCTAGATTTTCCCAGGTTGGGAGTTGTGAGATGCTCCAACTCTAGGATTCCTTCTGCTGGACATTTGAGACATGTTGGATGGCTCCAGGACATCCCATATGGAACGACACCAGAGCAGAGCTCTAAGGATGGATGGTTGGGCAGCCCGCCTCGCACTCCAATTGTCTCCTCGTCAATACATGTTCAGTCTGCTCGCACTGGGGAAGCAACCAAGGGAGCTGAGTTGAAATGGAATTTCCTGCGGATGGGTTCTAATGTGGATTTCGGTCCATGGAGACCTTGTAATGGTGCAGTGGAACACAGGCCCTGAAGGATTCTCCTAACTGGAGGCTTTGAGACATCTTCAAAGGATAATTTTCCCATGTGGAGGAGAGATTTGTTCTGATTGCTGCCTCATGAAATCCCCATATGCTAATATTGGAAACCAGGCCTCTGAGGAGAGATACCTGTAACCGAAAGCAATGAATCTGATTCAGGCCTAGGGGGCTGTCTGATTCAATCTTCTTCGCTGGGGAAATCCATCTACGCTGAGTAGAGGTAGATGCTCAGCTGGTTTCAGATGACCCTTGTTTGTCCTGGGCGGCCTACATTATTGGGATGTCCTTGGG
>NW_026755829.1:0-1193 GCF_022355385.1 Mustela nigripes
AATTAGTCTGAGGATGGAAGTCTGAGGACACAAGCTAGGCTTAGGTTTCTGGGTGAGGACATGGCAGGCACAATCTACAGATCTGAACCGAGATCTCGTGCATCTGAAGTCATGGTGAGGATCAGACGATCGCTCAGATTGGACCTTATGTCCCTGAGGGCCACTTCATGAAGGGGGCGAAATCACGAGGCAATGGGTGTTTTCTCATGATGGGAGTTGTGAGAAGCTCCCAACTTCAAAGATTCTTCTGCAGGACAATTGAGACCTGTTGGTTGGCTCAGGGTAATGATTCCAAGCAGGGTTCTAAGGATGGAAGGTTGGGTAGCCCACCTCGCATACCATATGTCTCCAAGCAACAAGACAGGTTAGATCTGCTGTATCTGGGGGAGCAACCGAGGAGGCTGAGTTGAAATGGATTCTCCCGTGGATGTGTCCTAATATGATTTTGTGTCTATGGAGACCTTGGCATGAAGCGGTGGCACTGGGGCCCTGAAGGGTTCTCCTAAAGAGAGAGTTTCACACAGCTCCATCGTGCAAGTTTCCCATGTATAGATGAGATTTGTTCTGATGTGGGAGTCAAGAAACAGCCATATGCTGTTATTGTAAACCAAGCTTCTCATGAGAGATGCCTGGAAACCAAAGCAATGTATCCGATAGTCCCTAGGTGCCTGTTCGTTCCTTTTTAACTCTCGGCATATCAGTCTACGGGTCTGAGTGCCGGTAGGTGCTCAGATGGGCCCAGATTGCCCAATTTGTCCTGGGAAGCCACAAATATTGGGATAGCCTCAGGGACTTTGGAGGTTTATACTCTTAGGAGGTTTGTGGCCATTGGAATTGGCCGATACAATTCCCTTGGAGAGGGCAATCTCAGTCGTCAGGTTTGGCTCCAAGGGCCTGAGCCTGTAGGGTGTGTAGGCCAGGGCTGTTTGGATAGTTGTCTGAAAACACAAACTCGTCTTATGGTTCGGGTCATAGGTATGGCAGGACTGATGAACGGACCATGAGGAGAACTCTTCGGGATATGAAAAAAGGGCGAGTGTGTGGCTCTGCTCAAGTTTTTGTCTCTGGATATCGTGTCACTCATGGTCGTGAAATTTTCGGGTGACTTCATGGGAAATGGACGAGTCTTACTCTCTGGGGGTTTCGCCCCGTTCAAAGAGTTTGGGGTCATTTTGTGGGATGGAAGAAGTCCG
>NW_026755830.1:0-1193 GCF_022355385.1 Mustela nigripes
GAGACTTGTGGAGATTCTGACTCCTGTACTCTTCTGAACTCCCCATACAATGGATGCTGAAGGCCCTGTGGGGACCTGACACATTCACACCCCTCAGATCTGTCCCTGCCTTCTAGTGGCACTAAGAGGACCTTATGTTCAAAAGGCATTTGCAATACTGTCATTTGTTACTATTTCTCATATATATTTGGTCTTTGTCCACAGTTTATGGATCACAGCTCCCAAACTCTTGGGATTTCCCAAATGTTAAGGGTGATAAAGGAGTCTTCTGTTATGTTAATGAATGCTGGAACCCAACTGAGGGGGGGGGCTGGTTGCCAGGGGAAACAACCTTGTGATCAGAGACTTGGAACTTTCTTTCTCTGCCCCAACCTCCTCTTGTAGGGGTGGGGGACAGCACTGGAGATTGGTTCAGCTGATGGCCAGTGACTTAATCTATCTTTATTTTGGAGCACCGGGTGTGATGCATAAACAATGAATTCTGTTACATTGAAATTCAAAAAAATTAAAAATTAAAAAGAAAGAAAGCACGTAAGCAAGCAAGCCAGCCTCCACATAAAACCAGAGACTACTTCCTAGGGCTTCTGGATTGGTGAACTGGTAGGGAGGCAGAAAGAGTGGAAGGTGTAGAGAGGGCATGGAAGCTCAGCGCCCTTTCCCCAGACCCGGTCCTATGCATCTCTTCCTTTGGCTGTTGATTCATATCCTTTATGATAGCCTTTAAAAAATGTATGAATCTAAGTGTTTCCCTGATTTCTGACAGCATTCTAGTAAATTAATCAAACCTAAGGAGAAGGTCATTGGAACCACCAATCTGAACCTGTCAGTCAGAAGCACAAGTAACAGTCACAATGCCAACAGGCTTGTGACTGTCATCTGAAGTGGGAGCCAGAGGAGAGGGCTGTCTTGTAGGTCTGAGCCCTTAACTTATGCAATCTTTGAGTCAGAACTGAGTTGAATTCTTGGACATCCTGCTGGTGTCCTAGAATTGCTTGGTGTTATATGTGGGGGAACACCCACGCACATTGGAATTGGATCTGGGAACCCTCAAAGAGCACTGTCTTTTCATTTCAAATAATTTTAAAATATATTATTGTATTTACATCACAATCCACATGCCATAAAGAACTCCTTTAGCTAAGGGACTAAATTTGCAAAAAAAAAAAAAAAAAAAAAAAAAAAAAAAAAAAAAA
>NW_026755831.1:0-1193 GCF_022355385.1 Mustela nigripes
CCTCTCTCTCTACCTGACTCTTTGCCTTCCTGTGATCTCTGTCAAAGAAATAAATAAAATTTTTTTAAAAACATATTTTATACCAGTTATTCATGTTTATTAACTAAGATATCACAATAAAAATAATACAAACAGTTGCTCTTTATTAATACCTTCTACCAAGATCAAAAAAATATGTCATATTTTCTCCAAAAATTTTATATCATCTGATAGGTCAGATATATATAAAATTACACTTAAAGTTTTAAAAATATCAACAAATATTTTCATTTAAATGCAAATTTCAAAGTAAAGCTACTTTTCCAAACACGACTTTTTATCTTATTTTTTAAAATTTTGTCGAAAACTGATAAAATGTTTAGTAGACTATAAATGTTAGATCGAAAAAAATGATTAATAGATGTAGGTTCAAATTATTATGTTCCATTAAAAATGATGTAGTCTTTGATGAACATCTGTTTGGTAATGTGTTGTATTCAGATATAGTAAATTAATGACATATATAAAATTATAGGGAAATGACACTTTCCGTTCCATTATGAGTAGAGCTTTAAAAATGCTATTTGTCACAACCTCTCATCTTTAAATTATGTAGTATTATGTAGCATTTAAAAAATGTATACTCTTTACTATGAAGTCTTTCAGAAATCTAAAATATGACTTTCTATGGATTGTGTTTCCATATTCCTTTATTGCCAGTTTGAGCAAATCCACATGCTTTGATTCAAAGGTAATAAATTCCTCTTATTTGGAAAAAAGATGTTTATTTTTGTTCTCTCACCCTTAGCAGGTGGTTTCATTTTAGCACACTTCAGAGTTATAATTTCATGCTTATTAAAAACATTTATTATGTTCTACATAGAGGAATGAAACTTTTATTTTATTAAATTATTTGCCAAAAAATCTGTTATTTTTTAAAACGTTTTTCCTTTGAAGGGTTATTTTAGAGCACTCAGAGAGGATATAGGAGTGTTGTATTATGCAATTTTTAGGTAGGTTTGAAATGGTTATTTATATGGTTGTTTCTTTAAGGCTTTTGCTTTTTTTTTTTGTCTTATTTTGTCTTATTTTGTCCATTATATGCTATAAAATATTTTGAAAGTAAATTTAAGGTACGTTTTACATAGTCTATTTTTGGAAAATATATTGAAATGACTTATGAAATTCAGTATAAACTCAACATTAATTTTTTT
>NW_026755832.1:0-1193 GCF_022355385.1 Mustela nigripes
ACACTGGAAAGGATTCAGAGTAGGGGAAATCTGCTTGGACATCTGAGACTACCCCTACATTCAGGGGTCCCCTGGACACAAACCCAGACTTTGATATTGATCCTGAACCATGCTCTCAACTCAGACACCTGTGATCCTCACCACAGTGCTTTCAGATCAGTGCAGCCATGCCCATAAGCACAAACTCTAAGCCTAGATTCTGTCCTGAGAGGTCTGTCCCCAACAGCCTGGCTCCAAAGACCCAGAGATTGGGGACAGTGAGGAACACCATAGGACTCACCCTGCCACCCCCCAAAAAACATGCCATTTGGAACTCCAGAAAGGATTCAGAGGAACTGAAATCTGCATTCCCACCTCTGGACACCCCCATATTCAGCAGGACCCTGGATGCAAACCTGGAGCTTGACACTCACCCTGAACCAATCCCTCGACTCCACCCCTTCCCCCCTGCCCCCCCAAAAGAGGGACAGAGTGCTGGCAGTTTAGGCCTGCCATGTGGTGGGCCCTAACCATAACCTTTGGCTTGGATCTCAGGGTTCTGACCCCAGAGGCCTTGCAGTAGAAGCCCTACAATTTGGTGACACCTGGGCAATACCAGAAGATTCAGCCTGCCACCCAGAAGGAAACCATGCCATGTAGAACTCCAGAAAGGATGAACAGCAGAAAAAATCTGCATGTGCACCTGAGGCCATGCCCATAGTGAAAGGACCTTCGTCCAAAAAATCCAGATCCAGACATTCACCCTGACCCACATCCTCAGCTCAGCAGTCCAGGAAGCTCTCCACAGAGCCTTCAGATGGGTCCTCCCATGCCCCTAGACCCCAACCCTAAGCCACGGTTGGGTTCTGATAGGTCCATTCCCAGGAGCCTGTCCTCAGAGCACAAGGGATAGGGGGCACCTGAGCAATCCCAGAGGACTCAGCCTGCCACCCAGAAGGAAACTGTGCCATTTGGAACTCTGGAAAGGATTCAGAGGAGCAGAAATCTGCATGCCCAGCTGAGGACACATCCACACTGAGCTGACTCCTGGACACAAAGCCAGAGCCAGACACTCACCCTCGCCTACACTGTCAACTCAGCCACCCAGACAGCTGTCCATGGGGTCTTCAGGTCAGTCCTTCCATGTCGCTAGTTCCTAATGCTAACCCTTGGATGGCTTCTGTAATGATCTCCTCATTTCAGGTTATGTGGTG
>NW_026755833.1:0-1192 GCF_022355385.1 Mustela nigripes
CACCTCCCCTTCCAATTTCCCCCAACTCCCTTCTCCTCTCTATCTCCCCATGTCCTCCATGCTATTTGCTATGCTCCACAAATAAGTGAAACCATATGATAATTGACTCTCTCTGCTTCACTTACTTATATCTTTAGGGTAAATATCCAGTAGTGCAATTGCTGGGTCATAGGGTAGCTCTACTTTCGACTTTTTGAGGAACCTCCATACTGTTTTCCAGAGTGGTTGCACCAGCTTGCATTCTCACCAGCAGTGTAGGAGGTTTCCCCTTTCTCCATGTCCTCGCCAGCATCTGTCATTTCCTGACTTGCTAATTTTAGCCATTCTGACTGCTGTGAGGTGGTATCTCATTGTGGTTTTGATTTGTATTTCCCTGATGCCGAGTGATGTGGAGCACTTTTTCATGTGTCTGTTGGCCATCTGGATGTCTTCTTTCAGAAATGTTTGTTCATGTCTTCTGTCCATTTCTTGATTGGATTATTTGTTCTTTGGGTGTTGAGTTTGATAAGTTCTTTATAGATTTTTGGATACTAGCCCTTTATTTGGTATGTCGTTTGCAAATATCTTCTCCCATTCTGTCGGTTGTCTTTTGGTTTTGTTAACTGTTTCCTTTGCTGTGCAAAAGCTTTTGATCTTGATGAAGTCCCAATAGTTCATTTTTGCCCTTGCTTTCAAAGGACACTATTAACAGAGCAAAAAGACAACCCACAGAATGGAAGAAAATCATTGCAAACAACCCAGTTAATAAATGGGCAAGCAGGAGTGCTTAGGTGGCTCAGCTAGTTAAGTGGCTGCCTTCGGCTCTGGTCATGATCCCAGAGTCCTGGGATCAAGCCCCACATTGGGCTCCCTGCTCAATAGGGAGCCTACTTCTCCCTCTGCCTCTGCCTGCTGCCCTGCCTACTTGTGCTCTCTATCTCTGTCAAGTAAATAAATAAAAATCTTTTTAAAAAAATAAATGGACAAGGAACTCGAATAGACATTCCTGTAAAGAGGATATACAGATTGTCAATAAGCACATGAAAGTATACTCAATATCCGCAATAGAAATCAAAACAAACTATAATGAGATACCACATCATACCTATTAGAATGGCCATTATAAAAAACAAAACAGGGCGCCTGGGTGGCTCAGTGGGTTAAGCCGCTGCCTTCGGCTCAGGTCATGATCTCAGGGTCCTGGGATCGAGGC
>NW_026755834.1:0-1192 GCF_022355385.1 Mustela nigripes
AAATTTTTTTTTTTAAAGATTTATTTATTTATTTATTTATTTGACAGTCAGAGATCGCAAGTAGGCAGATAGGCAGGCAGAGAGAGAGAGAGAGGAGGAAGCAGGCTCTGCAGAGAGAGAGCCCGATGCGGGGCTTGATCGCAGAACCCTGGGATCATGACCTGAGCCGAAGGCAGAGGCTTTAACCCACTGAGCCACCCAGGCACCCCAAAAAATAAAAAAAATTTAAAAAATCAATTGAATCATACTCATAAAAAAAAAAAAAAGAAATAACAAGTGTTGGTGAAGATGTGGAGAAAATGAGATGCCTGTGTATTTTTGGTGGGAATGGAATTGGTGCAGGCAATGTGGAAAACAGTATGGAGTTTCCTCAAAATATTAAAAATAGAAATATCATATGATCCAATAATTCCACTTTCTTTGGGTATTTATCCAAAGGAAAAAACAAACAAAACTAATTTGAAAAGATATATGCAGCATATGTATGCTTACTGCAGCTTTATTTACAATAGCCAAGATACGGAAGGAACCCAAGTGTCCACTGATAGATGAATGAATAAAGAATATATGGTATAGAGACACAATAGAATATTACTCAGCCTTAAGAATGAGATCTTGTCATTTGTGACAAGATATGAGGACCTAAAAGGTATTATGCTAAGTGAAATAAGTCAGACAGAAAAAGACAAATACCATACGATTTCATTAACATGTGGAATCTGAAAAACAAAACAAAGGAACCAATAAACAAAATACAGATCCATAAAAACGGAGAACAAATAGTGGTGCCAGAGGGGAGGTGGGGAGGAGACTGCTGAGAAAAAGGATTAAGAGTTACAAACTCATGGGGCACCTGGGTGGCTCAGTGGGTTAAAGCCTCTGCCTTCGGCTCAGGTCATGATCTCAGGGTCCTGGGATCGAACCCCGCATCGGGCTCTCTGCTCAGCAGGAAACCTGCTTCCCTCCTTCTCTCTCTGCTTTCCTCTTTGCCTACTTGTGATTTCTGTCTATCAAATAAATAAAATCTTTAAGCAAAACAAAAAAGAGTTACAAACTCACAAAAGATATAAAATAGATATAAGAAGAGTTATAAAATACATAAATTATGGAGATGAAAAGTATAGAGCAGTAAATAAAGTCAACAGTACTGTAATCATGTATGGCAACAGTTGGTGACTACACTTACTGTGGT
>NW_026755835.1:0-1192 GCF_022355385.1 Mustela nigripes
ATGTATTCTCTTCAGTACCAGAATTTGTAACCAATTGACAGATGAAAAAGGAGGCAGTCAAGTGAAAAACAATAGGTCTTATACCTGCAAGAAATTCGAATTAGATGAATTCAGCTACTCAGGCACTGTTTCACATTTTCAGATCTCTTTTACAGCATGTAAAAGAGAAGACTATAACACATAATATGTGTAAGCATGTAAGCATGTAAATATCAAAATATATCCCATTAGTTGTGAAGACACACAGGGCCTATCTTTTTTTCAAATTCATGAATATGTAGGTGCAATAAGTGAGAAGTGAATGTATACTCTTCACTGCGAAGTCTTTTGGAAATCTAAAATATAACTTTCTATGGTTTGTGTCTCCATATTCCTTTATTGCCAGTTTGAACAAATCCACATGCTTTGATTCAAAGGTAATAAATTCCTCTTATTTGGAAAAATGATGTTTATTTTTGTTCTTTCACCCTTAGCAGGTGGTTTCATTTTAGCACACTTCAGAGTTATAATTTCATGCTTATTAAAAACATTTATTATGATCTACATGGATGAATGAAACTTTTTTTTTAAAGATTTTATTTATTTATTTGTCAGAGAGAGAGCGAGAGCGAGCACCGGCAGACAGAGTGGAAGGCAGATTCAGAGGGAGAGGGAGAAGCAGGCTCCCTGCGGAGCAAGGAGCCCGATGTGGGGCTTGATCCCAGGACTGTGGGATCATGTCATGAGCCGAAGGCAGCTGCCTAACCAACTGAGCCACCCAGGCGTCCCGATGAATGAAACTATTATTCTATTAAATTATTTGCCAAAAAATCTGTTATTTTTAAAAATGTATTTCCTTTGAAGGGTTATTTTAGAGCATTCAGAGAGGATCTAGGAGTGTGGTATTATGCAGTTTTTAAGTAGGTATGAAATGGTTATTTATAGGATTGTTTCTTTAAGGCTTATGTATATTGTCCATTATATGCTATAAAATATTTTGAAAGTAAATTTAAGTTATGTTTTACATAGTTTATTTTTTGGAAAAAATTACTGAAATGACTTATGAAATTCAGTATACTCTCAACATTAATTTATTCTGAAATTTACCAATTGTCTATTGAACCTATTATATGGCAGATATTACTTCAGACTACACTGGTAAATGAAATACTTGGCTTTGTAGAACTTTTATTTTAATGGGTGAGACAATTAA
>NW_026755836.1:0-1192 GCF_022355385.1 Mustela nigripes
GCTGTCTGGGTTTTTGTCACGAGGTCCGGGCTCAGGTTGTCAGACAGAGCATTAGTGCCTAGTTTAGACTATATATTTTGGGTGCATTCGAGTGCCGTGTAGGTTCTTATCTGAAGAACTCTTCAGGATATGAAGAATGAGCGAGTGTGAGGCGCGTGCTCAGGCTTTTGTCTCTGGATTTTGTATCAGCGATGGCCGTGGAATGTTGGGGAGGTCTCATGGGCCATGGACGAGTCTTGCTCTCTGTGGATTTGGCCCGTACCCAATTGTTTTTCGTCAATCTGTTGGATGGCGGGAATCCTTTCAGGTTTGTTACCTCAGGTGTCCCACCAAAAGAGGAATTCCAGAGCAGAGCCCTGGGAAGAGTGAAGGGACAACCCGAACTATGGTTAAAAATTGGGACCTAGGGACAAGGCAAGCCCAATATGATGTCTCTCCATCCAGCCACTGAGAGGACTTACCTGAGGACTGGGCACAGGCTGAAGGTCACAATGTGTGTTTGTGACCAATGTGGACCGCAAGCATGGGCGGGGCCTCATGGGCCACTCTGGATTCAAGTACACTGAAGCTTGGACAATATGCCAACAACAAGGTTTCTTGCCATTGGGATAGAGTTCTGATTTCTGCATCATTTTCAAACCCGGGCAGTGATTGGAGATAAGGTCTAGGTTCTGAAGCCTGAAAACCGAGATTGAGAAGAGATGACGACCTAAGGCCATGGCGGGTCCATTATGCTCAGTGGGCGGCCAGCTGTCTGGTGGGGGCCAAGAGGTCCAGGCTCAGGCCGTGTCAGAAAGGGCATTAGTGCCCTGGTCAGCATATATATTTAGGGTACAGCCGAATGCCGTGCAGGTTGATCCACATTTGTGGTTTCTGGGTAGCCCCAGAGGGCAATGTTTTTCCTCTGGAGGGGAGGTAGAGTGCTGCATTGTAGTTCTGGATTGCCAAACAGGAGGGCTTGTGGGCCAGTAGTCTTAGGACGGAAATCTGAGAACTCAAGCTAGGACTAGGTCTCTGGGTGAGGATATGGCGGGCACAATCTCCAGACCTGAATCGAGATCTCGTGCATCTGAAGTCAGGGCGAGGATCTGACGATCGCTCAGGATGGACATTCTGTGCCTGATGGCCCCTTCTTGAAGGGGGGGTGGATCACGAGGCCATGGGGATTTTCCCACTATGGGAGTTGTGAGAA
>NW_026755837.1:0-1192 GCF_022355385.1 Mustela nigripes
TTTAGTAGAAAAACATTAAATCTGGATTGTCTTCCATACTTTTTCTTTTCATGAAAGACTTCAGCAAAGTTAATCATGCCACAGATCCTAAGAATCCAGAGACATATTTTCATTCTCCCTCAAAGGAAAACAAAACAAAACAAAAAGAAAACTGGAAACTGGATGTTAGCTTTATTTCCTACAAAAAGGAATCCCAAAAACTATGAAGTGATCAAAAAAAAATTTAAGAGTACAAAAACCCAAAATGAACCACAGAGAACCAACAGGTCAGAACTGATGTCTTTCAAACCAGAGACTCAATTAGTTTTGAATCACACACTGCCTAATAGCCCCATTTCTACATGGATCTACAACCTATAGCACGTTTCAAAATTCAATGAACTAGCATATTAAACAGCACCAGGAAAACTATAATTATGCAAATATTTGTGGTCCGGGGAATAAACAAATAAATTGGTCAAATAAAAGTAATTCTGCATGGGCAGCATAAAAGTGACCTTTATGTTGTTTTGTCCCCTAATTTCATCCAAGCATGTATTACCACCTTCACAACCAAAAGAAAGGAGAACCAGGAATATATGGAATGATACAGGAAGATACCTACAAATACATCACTTATTTTTTAAATTTTACCAATGTGCTGATAATCTCTCTCCTTCGTGGGATAAAAATTCAAAAGAGGCTTTGGTAGTACCAGATAAACCGATTTCCAACCTTCATGCTTATTAAAGTTTGAAATTCGAAGTGAACACATGGGTATTAACCCGGCTACAAGCAGGTGTTACTACGCTAGCTACCTCCTATCCACCTGGGTAAGTGCCCCATTTCTCTCCAAGTAAGACCTTCTGAGCAGGGAGCCCGACGTGGGGCTCAATCCCAGGACCTAAGGATCCTGACCTGTTCCAAAGGCAGATACTTAACCAACTGAGCCACCCAGGCACCCCAAGACCACAGAACGGTTTGGTTTTGACTGAAGGTCGTTTTAAGCTGAATTTTTATTTCTTGAAACCTCGGATATTCTGGCAGACTTATGATATTCGACAACTTTTACTTCTAGAAAAGAATGAACAGTGTATAAACCTTCTACCGTACATAGGAAATCTCATCTCTTCTCAGAAAGCAGTCATCAGGTTTATGTTTTGTTTTCTTTTGTTTTCTCCCTGACTAACCACCAAGTACTCGACAGATTTGA
>NW_026755838.1:0-1192 GCF_022355385.1 Mustela nigripes
CCGGACCTCAGCCCACCAAACCTCACCTAGGTTCTAGAACTTCATCAATACGAAGGAATAGCAGGAGATACAGTGAGGTTGACATCTCCAGTGCCTCCAGAGATAAACTAAAGAGTTTGATCTTTGTGTTCTAAGACAGAGGGAGAAATGCAAGGGTTTTAGGGACGGAAATGAAAATTTCGGAGTGACAGTTGAGAAAGATCTCTCTGAAAGAGCCTGATTATGGGGAAGAAAGAAAGAAAGGAAGGAAGGAAGGAAGGAAGGAAGGAAGGAAGGAAGGAAGGAAGGAAATCACAGGAATTGGTGGAAAACACCGGATTGGCTCACAGTAATTCACAAGGAAGACCTTCATGGGACCCAAGGAAGAACGGCTGCTTTTACAAGAGGAGACACCCAGCAACTGCAACCATCAAGAACTCCATCAAAAACCAATAAGAAAAAGATCAGTGAAAAGAAAGGGAAAACCATTAGCTCATTTCTTTGGTTCTAGGCTTGCAAGACAAGTCCTTCTGCAGAGACCACTGATTTGCAACTGCTTGTAAACTACGGTTGCTGATCTCACAAGATAAATTTTCAGCGCATGTACGGCCTAAAGTGAAGAGAGACACTTGTAGCAATAAGAAATGATAGTGGAAGTGAGGGAAAATAAGAGCTAAATGTTAGAAACCTTATCTTCTGGATGCTTCTGAAAAAACACAGATTCCTGGACCCTCTCTCTAGAGATTCAGATTCAAGTAGATCCAGCATGGTGGTGGTGGTTTGTGCTAAGGATTTTTACTTTATTACTTATTATTTTAAAAAATCTTAGGGCGCCTGGGTGGCTCAGGGGGTTAAGCCTCTGCCTTTGGCTCAGGTCCTGATCTCAGAGTCCTGGGATGGAGTCCCACACTGGGCTCTCTGTTCAGCGGGGAGCCTGCTTCCCCTTCTCTCTCTGCTTCTCTGCCTACTTATGAGCTCTGTCAAATAAATAAATAAAATACCTTTAAATAAATAAATAATCTTAACAAAAAAAAAATTTAAAAATCCTAACCCCAGCCAGGCTTGGATATTAGCAATAAGTGAATGCCCTCAAAGTAACCTATTCCCTCAAAAGGTAAAATTTACATACAGTTGACTTGGTCTGGCCAGAAGCCTTCTCAGACCCTCCCGATCAATGGCTTCCCTTGCCAGGGGCTTGCAGGGAGGAGCAAAA
>NW_026755839.1:0-1192 GCF_022355385.1 Mustela nigripes
ATCTGATAGCCATTTGTATGTCTTCATTGGAGAAGTGTCTGTTCATATCTTCTGCCCATTTTTTGATATGACTGTCTGTTTTGTGTTTGTTGAGTTTGAGGAGTTCATTATAGATCCTGGATATCAACCTTTAGTCTGTACTGTCATTTGCAAATATCTTCTCCCATTCCGTGGGTTGCCTCTTTGTTTTGTTGACTGTTTCCCTTGCTGTGCAGAAGCTTTTGATTTTGATGAAGTCCCCAAAATTCATTTTCGCTTTTGTTTCCTTTGCCTTTGGAGACACATCTTGAAAGAAGTTGCTGTGGCTGCTATCGAAGAGGTTACTGCCTATGTTATCCTCTAGGATTCTGATGGATTCCTGTCTCACATTGAGGTCTTTTATCCATTTCAAGTTTATCTTTGTGTACAGTGTAAGAGAATGGTATGGGCTCTCTACTCTGTTCCACTGGTCTATGTGTCTGTTTTTATGCCAGTACCATGCTGTCTTGGTGATCACAGCTTTGTAGTAAAGCTTGAAATCAGGTAACATGATGCCCCCAGTTTTATTTTTGTTTTTCAACATTTCCTTAGTGATTAGGGATCTCTTTTGATTCCATACAAATTTTTGGATTATTTGCTCCAGCTCTTTGAAAAATACTGGTGGAATTTTGATTGGAATGGCATTAAAAGTATAGATTGCTCTAGGCAGTATATACATTTTAACAATGTTTATTCTTCCGATCCAAGAGCATGGAATGGTCTTCCATCTTTTTGTGTCTTCTTCAATTTCTTTCATGAGTGTTCTGTAGTTCCTCGAGTACAGATCCTTTACCTCTTTGGTTAGGTTTATTCCCAGGTATCTTATGGTTCTTGGTGCTATAGTAAATTGAATCGATGCTCTAATTTCCCTTTCTGTATTTTCATTGTTAGTGTATAAGAAAGCCGCTGATTTCTGTATATTGACTTTGGATCCTGCCATGTTGTTGAATTGTTGTATGAGTTCTAGTAGTTTGGGGTGGAGTATTTTGGGTTTTCCATATAAAGAATCATGTCATCTGCGAAGAGAGAGAGTTTGACTTCTTCATTGCCAATTTGGATACCTTTTATTTCTCTTTGCTGTCTGATTGCTGTTGCTAGGACTTCTAATACTATGTTGAACAAGAGTGGTGAAAGTGGGCATCCTTGTCTTGTTCCTGATCTCAACGGGAAAGCT
>NW_026755840.1:0-1192 GCF_022355385.1 Mustela nigripes
CTGATCCTCACCCCGACTTCAGATGCACGAGATCTCGATTCAGGTCTCACCCAGAAACCTAGGCCTAGCTTGGGTTATCAGACTTCCATTCTCAGACTACTGGCCCACAAGCCCTCCAGTTTGGCAATCCAGAACTACAATGCAGCACTCTGCCTGCCCTCCAGAAGAAAAATATTGCCCTCTGGGGCTACCCAGAAACCCCAAATGAGGATCAACCTGCACGCCATTCGGCTGTACTCCAAATATATAGGCTGTCTTGGGCACTAATGCACTTTCTGACACAGCCTGAGTCTGGAACTCCGGGCCCCACCCATACAGCTGGGCCGCACATTGAGCACATCGGAACCGCCATGTCCTTAGGTTGTCATCTCTTCTCAATCTCAGTTTACTGGCTTCAGAATCTAGAACTTATCTCCAATCTCGGCCCGGGTTTGAGAATGATGCAGAAATCAGAACTCTTTCCCCATGGCAAGATACCTTGTGGTTGGCATGTTGTCCAAGGTTCAGTGAACTTGAAACCAGTGTGAATATGAGTCCCCGCCCATGCTTGCGGGCCACATTGGTCAAAAACACACATTGGGACCCTCAGCCTGAGCCCAGTCCTCAGGTAAGGCCTCTCAGTGGCTGATGGAGAGACAGCATATTGGGCTTGCCATGCCCCTAGGGCCCATTTTTTAACCATAGTTCGGGTTGTCCCTTCACTCTTCCCCAGGGCTCTGCTTTGGAATTCCTCTTTTGGTGGGACACCTGAGGTAACAAACCTGAAAGGAGTCCTCCCATCCCACAGATTGATGAAAAACAATAGGGATCGGCCAAATCCACAGAAAGCAAGATTCGTCCATGGCCCCTGAGGCCACCCCAACATTCCACGGCCATCACTGATACAGAATCCAGAGACAAAAGCCTGAGCATGCGCCTCAGACTCGCTCATTCTTAATATCCTGAAGAGTTCTTCAGAGAAGAACCTACACGGCACTCGAATGCACCCAAAATATATAGTCTAACCTGGGCACTAATGCTCTGTCTGACAACCTGAGGCCGGACCTCGTGACCAACACCAAGACAGCTGACCGAACACTGAGCACATCAGACCTGCCATGGCCTTAGGTCATCATCTCTTCCCTACCTCAGTTTTCAGGCTTCAGAACCCTGAACTTATCTCCAACCACTGCCCAGGGGTGACTGTGATGCA
>NW_026755841.1:0-1192 GCF_022355385.1 Mustela nigripes
AGAACTCTTTCCCCATGGCAAGAAACCTTGTGGTTGGCATGTTGTCCAAGGTTCAGTGTCGTTGAAACCAGTGTGGCCCAAGAGGCCCCGCCCATGCTTGCGGGCCACATTGATCACAAACACACATTGTGACCCTCAGCCTGAGCCCAGTCCTCAGGTAAGGCCTCTCAGTGGCTGCATGGAGAGACAGCATATTGGGCTCCATGCCCCTAGGCCCCAATTTTTAACCGTAGTTCTTGTAGTCCCGTCGCACTTCCCCAGGGATCTGCTTTGGAATACCTCTTTTGGTGGGACACCTGAGGTAACAAACCTGAAAGGAGTCCTCCCATCGCACAGATTGACGAAAAACAATTGGGATCGGGCCAAATCCACAAGGAGCAAGATCCGTCCATGGCCCATGAGGCCTCCCCAACACTCCACGGCCATCGCTGATACAAAATCCAGAGAGAAAAGCCTGAGCACGCGCCTCAGACTCGCTCATTCTTCATATCCTGAAGAGTTCTTCAGATAAGAACATATACGGCACTCGAATACACCCAAAATATATAGTCTAACCTGGGCATTAATGCACTGTCTGACAACCTGAGCCCGGACCTCGTGATCAACACCCAGAGAGCTGACCGCACACTGAGCACATCAGACCCGCCTTGGCCTTAGGTCATCAATCTTCCCTACCTCAGTTTTCAGGCTTCTGAACCTAGACCTTATCTCCAATCACTACCCAGGGGTGACTGTGATGCAGAAATCAGAACTCTTCCTTACCCATGGCAAGAAACCTTCTGGTTGGCATGTTGTCCAACGTTCAGTGTAGGAGAAACCAGCATTCACCCTGACGCCCCGCTCATTCTTGTGTGCGACGAGGGCATAAACACGCATTGTGACCCTCAGCGTGAGTCCTTTCCTCTAGTACGTCCCCACATTGGCTGGACCATTAGATTTCATAATGGGCTTGACATGTCCCTAGGCCCCAATTTATAACCAGATTTCTGGTTGTCCGGTCGCCCCTCCCCAGGGCTTTACTCTGGAATCCCTCATTTGGTGGGACACTTGAGGTTGAAAAACAAAATAAAACAAATCAACAGCAACAGAACAACGGACTTCTTCCCTCCCACAGAATGACCCCAAACTCTTTGGACGGGGCCAATCCACCAGAGAGTAAGACTCGTCCATTTCCCATGAAGTCACCCGGAAA
>NW_026755842.1:0-1192 GCF_022355385.1 Mustela nigripes
AGCTCTGCTGGCACCCGGGACTGGGCAGGAAGAGTGAGCTGCTCACAAGACGACTGGCTCCCTGACTCTCACCTGTTAAGCCAGCAGCCTGCGTCACCTAACCACCGGGACGCCACACCCCTGTGAAGCAACCCCCTCCCCAGCTACGGAGATCCCCTCCCAAGTTTTCCCCAAACCGTGAGAAAAAGCCTTACAGACCGAGCACATGCGACTGTCCGGGGTTCCGTTAAACAGTCACACAAACAGACATAAGACAGGAAGAGAAAATCAAGGGCCGCCTCCAATCTCAGCCCCAACCTTCTGGTCCCCGGTGACCTGGCATCGGGACCATGGGCAGACGGAGGGCGTGCCCAAGCCTGTCTGCTTCCAGAAGAGTTGGTGGGGAGCGAGGCTTTCTTCCAGGAGGAAGACCCTGCTTGTGTTCCAGACTTGCATCTCATTTCAGAGAATCGGGTATGAGGCCATTACCCGGCGACATGCAACTCTGCTGGTGCTCAGCTTCTAGCGAATGGAAACTGTCCAACATGGTTCACACCTACTCAGCGGACTGTCAAGACCAAAGCTTCAGGTGGCTTCTGCAGTCTTTCAGCCAGCCTGCAGATCCAGGCTTCATTTCCCTCGGGCACCCTTCATCAATTTGCTGACCAGCAGCCAGAACAGCCAGGTTTGCAGGAACAAAGATGGCATCGATCGGTGTGGAAGCCCTTCAGCCTAAGAGTCGGCAGCCTGAGTATGAGCACGCTGTTCTAGTGCAACAGCAAGGTCAAAGCACACCTGTAGTGGACTCTGAGTCCTCTCCCCTACCTGGGCGCCCAGTGAGGCACGCAGGGCCCCAGGCTGCACCTGCAGGAGAGGCATTAGACCCAGAACTGAAACCACAGCAGGCACAGGATGGGATTTGGTAAGAATCGGCTACTTATCTCCCATTCAACAAACATGTACCTGAACCCTCCTGCTGTTAGGACCCCATGTGGACAAAGGTTAAAGAGAACTGAACTCGGGGAGGAATTCAAGCCAAGGACATGCAAATATTTACGGTATCATTGCTGAAATTCATCGTAGGCTCTTCCAAGCAGGGCTTTCCTTTCATTGCCTCTACTGACCAGGTCTTCCTCTAGACCTGAATCCTAACACAGTCCAGTTCCCCGACTCTGGTCTTACGGCAAGAGTACTGGACAGGGACTCGGTCCTG
>NW_026755843.1:0-1192 GCF_022355385.1 Mustela nigripes
AAAATGATCTACAAGATGTGTTATAATGTAACTCACTAAATCAAAGACAAAGAAAGAAATTTCAAAAGCAAGAAGAGGAAAAAACTCTATCATACAAGGTAAGCCGCATAAGGCTACAGCAGATTTCTGAGCAGGGACCTTGCAGGCCAGGAGAGAATGGGATGATATATTCAAAATCCTGTGAGGAAGAAACTGCTAACCAATAATACTTAACCTGGCAAAGTTGCCTTCAGAAAGGAAGGCAAAATGAAGACTTAGCCTAAAAAACAAAAGCTGATGGAGCTCACTACCACTAGAACTGCCTTAGAAGAAATGCTGAAAGGAGTACTTGAAACTGAAGTGAATGTATGATAATTAGTAGCATGAAAGCACATAAATACGCAACACTGGTATGTTAACCATTTAACTCTAGTTTAACAGTTAAAGGACAAAAGTTTTTAAAAATAACTAGAGCTACGTATTGCCTGGAGCACTGGGTATGGTGTATAAACCATGAATTTTGGAACACTAAAAAAACAAAATGAAATGAAATTAAAAACTACAGCTACAATGATTTATTAATGGATACACAATATAAAAAGAAGTAAACTGTGACCTTAAAAATACAAAAGGGGAGCAAAAGTGTAGAGTTTTCACATGTGATTGAAGTTTAATTGTTATCAGTATGAAATAGACTGCTATACATATAGAAGTTTCTTGTAATCCCCATGGTAAGCAAAAAGCAGAAACCTATGATAAATTCACAAATGATACGTAAAAGAGAATCAAAGCTTCCACTATTGGGGTGCCTGGGTGGCTCAGTGGTTTAATCCTCTGCCTTTGGCTCAGGTCATGATCTCAGGGTCCTGGGATCGAGCCCCACATCGGACTCTCTGCTCAGCGGGGAGCCTGCTTCCCCCTCTCTCTCTGCCTGCCTCTCTGCCTACTTGTGATCTCTCTCTGTCTATCAAATAAATAAATAAAAATCTTAAAAAAAAAAAAAGCTTCCACTATGGAAAATTATCAATTCAGAAAGGAAGGAAGTCAAAGACAAAGAAAAGTATAAGGGAACTATAAAACAGCTAGGAAACAATGAGATGGCATAAGTAAGTCTTTACCTATCAATAATTACTGTAAATGAAAATGCACTGAATTCTTCCAGGAACAAAACACAGAGTGGCTGAACAGATAAAATATATAAGACCCACATATA
>NW_026755844.1:0-1192 GCF_022355385.1 Mustela nigripes
AATGGTAAAAATATTAGATTGGCATCTGACTTATCCACAGAGACCTGGCAGGCCAGAAAGAGCTGGCTTGATATTTTCAGAGCACTAAATGAGAAAAATATGCAGCCCAGAATACTATATCCAGCTAGGCTATCATTGAAAATAGAAGGAGAGATTAAAAGCTTCCAGGAAAAACAAAAACTGGAAGAATTTGCAAACAACAAACCAGCTCTACAGGAAATATTGAAAGGGGTCCTCTAAGCAAAGAGAGAGCCTACAAGTGGTAGATCAGTAAGGAACAGAGACAATATACAATAACAGTCACCTTACAGGAAATACAATGGCACTAAATTCATATCTCTCAATAGTTACCCGGAATGTTAAAGGGCTAAATGCCCCTGTCAAAAGACACAGAGTATCAGAATGGATACAAAAACAAAACCCATCTATATGTTGCCCCCAAGTAACTCATTTTAAGCCCAAAGACACCTCCAGATTTAAAGTGAGGGGGTGGAAATGCTAATGGACATCAGAAGAAAGCAGGGATGGCAATCCTTATATCAGATCAATTAGATTTTAAGCCAAAGACTATAATAAGAGATGAGGAAGGACACTATATAATACTCAATGGGTCTGTCCAACAAGAAGATCTAATAATTTTAAATATCTATGCCCCCAACATGGGAGCAGCCAACTATATAAACCAATTAATAACAAAATCAAAGAAACACATCAACAATAATACAATAATAGTAGGGGACTTTAACACTCCCCTCACTGAAATGGACAGATTGTTCAAGCAAAAGATCAGCAAGGAAATAAAGGCCTTAAATGACACACTGGAACAGTGGACATCACAGATATATTCAGAATATTTCATCCCAAAGCAACAGAATACACATTCTTCTCTAGTGCACATGGAACATTCTACAGAATAGATCACATCCTCGGTCCGAAATCAGGACTCAACTGGTATAAAAGATTGGGATCATTCCCTGCATATTTTCAGACCACAATGCTCTAAAGCTAGAACTCAAACACAAAGGAAGTTTGGAAAGAACCGAAATACATGGAGACTAAACAGCATCCTTCTAAAGAATGAATGGGTCAACCAGTAAATTAAAGAAGAATTGAAAAAAATCATGGAAACAAATGATAATGAAAATACAACGGTTCAAAATCTGTGGGACACAACAAAGGCAGTCCTGAGAGG
>NW_026755845.1:0-1192 GCF_022355385.1 Mustela nigripes
TGGATTGCCAAAATGGAGAGCTTGTGGGCCAGTAGACTGAGGACGGACGTTTGAGAACCCAAGCTAGGCCTAGGATTCTGGGTGAATGTGTGGCAGGCACAATCTACAGACCTGAATCGAGATCTCGTGCATCTGAAGTCAAGGCGAGGATCAGACGATCGCTCCGGTTGGACATTCTGTCCCTGATGTTGCCATGGGTAAGGAAGAGTTCTGATTTCTGCATCACAGTCACCCCTGGGCAGTGACTGGAAATACCGTCTAGGTTCTGAAGCCTGAAAACTGAGGTAGGGATGAGATGATGACCTAAGGCCATGGCAGGTCTGATGTGCTCAGTGTGCGGTCAGCTGTCTGGGTGTTGGTCACGAGGTCCGGGCTCAGGTTGTCAGACAGTGCATTAGTGCCCAGGTTAGACTATATATTTTGGGTGCATTCGAGTATCGTGTACGTTCTTATCTGAAGAACACTTCAGGATATGAAGAATGATCGAGGCTGAGGCGCATGCTCAGGCATTTGTCTCTGGATTTTGTATCAGCTGTGGCTGTGGAATGTTGGGGAGGCCTCATGTGCCATGGACGAATCTTGCTCTCTGTGGTTTGGCCCGATCCCAATTGTTTTTCATCAATCTGTGGGATGGGAGGACTCCTTTCAGGTTTGTTACCTCGGGTGTAACACCAAAAGAGGAATTCCAAAGCAGAGCCCTGGGGAAGAGAGAAGGGACAACCCGAACTATGGTTAAAAATTGGGGCCTAAGGGCATGGCAAGCCCAACATGCTGTCTCTCCATCCAGCACTGAGAGGCCTTACCTGAGGACTGGGCTCAGGCTGAGCGTCACAATGTGTGTTTGTGACCAATGTGGCCAGCAAGCATGGACGGGGCCTCATGGGCCACACTGATTTCAACTACACTGAACTTTGGACAACATGCCAACCACAAGGTTTCTTGCCATGGGTAAGGAAACGTTCTGATTTCTGCATCACAGTCACCCCTGCGCAGTGATTAGAGATAAGGTCTAGGTTCTGAAGCCTGAAAACTGAGGTAGGGAAGAGATGATGACCTAAGGCCATGGCGGGTCTGATGTGCTCAGTGTTCGGTCAGCTGTCTGGGTGTTGGTCACGAGGTCCGGGCTCAGGTTGTCAGACAGTGCATTAGTACCCAGGTTAGACTATATATTTTGGGTGCCTTCGAGTGCCGT
>NW_026755846.1:0-1192 GCF_022355385.1 Mustela nigripes
GTTGATTTTAGCCATTCTGACTGGTGTGAGGTGATATCTCATTGTGGTTTTGATTTGTATTTCCCTGATGCCGAGTGATATGGAGCACTTTTTCATGTGTCTGTTGGCCATCTGGATGTCTTCTTTGCAGAAATGTCTGCTCATGTCCTCTTCCCATTTCTTGATTGGATTATTTGTTCTCTGGGTGTTGAGTTTGCTAAGTTCTTTATAGATTCTGGACACTAGTCCTTTATCTTATATGTCGTTTGCAAATATCTTCTCCCATTCTGTTAGTTGTCTTTTGATTTTGTGAACTGTTTTCTTTGCTGTGCAAAAGCTTTTGATCATGATTAAATCCCAATAGTTCATTTTTGCCCTTGCTACCTTTGACTTTGGCGGTGTTTCCAGGAAGATGTTGCTGCGGCTGAGATCGAGGAGGTTGCTGCCTGTGTTCTACTCAAGGATTTGGATGGAGTCCTTTCACACATTGAGGTCCTTCCTCCATTTTGAGTCTATTTTTGTGTGTGGTGTAAGGAAATGGTTCAATTTCATTTTTCTGAATGTGGCTGTCCACTTTTCCCAGCACCATTTATTGAAGAGGCTCTCTTTTTTCCATTGGACTTTCTTTTGTGCTTTGTAGAAGATTAGTTGACTGTAGAGTTGAGGGTCTATTTCCGAGCTCAATATTCTGTTCCATTAATCAATGTGTCTGTTTTTGTGCCAGTACCATGCTGTCTTGATGATGACAGCTTTGTAATAGAGCTTGAAGTCCTGAATTGTGATGGCACCAACATTGGCTTTCTTTTCAATATCCCTTTGGCTATTCGAGGTCTTTTCTGGTACCATATAAATTTTAGAATTATTTGTTCCATTTCTTTGAAAAAGATGGATGTTACTTTCATATGAATTGCATTAAATGTGTAGATTGCTTTAGGTATCATAGACATTTTCACAATATTTATTCTTCCAATCCAGGAGCATGGAACATTTTTCCATTTAGTTGTGTTTTCCTCAATTTCTTTCATGAGTACTTTATAGTTTTCTGAGTATAGATTCTGTTCCTCTTTGGTTAGGTTTATTGCTAGGTATCTTATGGTTTGGGGTGCAATTGTAAATGGGATTGACTCCTTAATTTCTCTTTCTTCTGTCTTGTTGTTGATGTAGAGAAATGCAACAGATTTCTGTGCATTGATTTTATATCCTGACACTTTAC
>NW_026755847.1:0-1192 GCF_022355385.1 Mustela nigripes
CCTTTCAGTCTGGTTCTGTTGGTTCTGCTCAGAATAACTATCTCTGTACCTCTCAGTGGGACTGTGTCCATTTTTTTCAGAGGGACTACAGTGAGTTTTATCTGTGAAACTGCTACCACTCCTCTCAGAGGACATGTGCTGTCTTCCCTCAGTAGGGCTGTGTCCTCTCACCTCCAAGACACGGAGATAAGTTTTCCCACATGAACTGTACTGGCCCCTTTCAAATTGGTTCTGTTGGCCCTTCTCAAAATGACTGTGTCTGTACCTCTCAGAGGGATTGCGTCCATTTCTTTCAGACAGACTACAGTGAGTTCTATCTGAGGAACTGCGACCACTCCTCTCAGAGGACCTGTGCTGTTTTCCCTCAGTAGGGCTGTGTCCTTTCACCTCCAACACACGGAGATAGGCTTTCCCACATGAACTGTACTGGCCCGTTTCAAATTGGTTCTGTTGGCTCTGCTCAGAATGACTGTCTCTGTGCCACTCAGAGGAACTCAGTCCAATCTTTCTGAGGGACTACAGTGAGTTCTCTCTGAGGAACTATGAACACTCTTCTCAGAGGGCCTCTGCTGTCTTCTCTATAGGGTTGTGTCCTCTCACACCAACTGTACTGGTCCCTTTAGACTGGTTCTGTTGTTTCTGCTCTGAATGACTGTCTCTGTTTCTTTCAGAGAGACTGCGTCCATATCATTCAGAGGGACTACAGTGAGTTCTATCTGAGGAACTGTGACCACTCCTCTCAGAGGGACTGTGCTGTCTTCTCTCAATATGGCGGTATCTTCTCACTTCCTAGGGACTGAGATGGTTTTTCCCACACCACTGTACATGCCCCTTTCAGACTAGTTCTGTTGGTTCTGCTCAGAATGACTATCTCCTTTCCTCTCAGTGGGACTGTGACCATTTCTTTCAGAGGGACTACATGAGTTCTATCTGAGGAACTGCGACCACTCCTCTCAGAAGGACTGTGCTGTCTTCCCTCAGTAGGGCTGTGTCCTCTCACCTCCAACACACAGAGATAGGTTTTCCCACATGAACTGTACTGGCCCCTTTCAAATTGCTTCTGTTGGCTCTGCTCAGAATGACTGTCTCTGTTCCTCTCAGAGGGACTGCGTCCATTTCTTTCAGACGGACTACAGTGAGTTCTTTCTGAGGAACTGCGACCACTCCTCGCAGAGGGCCTGTGCTGTCTTCT
>NW_026755848.1:0-1192 GCF_022355385.1 Mustela nigripes
CGGGACTTTGTCTTCCTCTGTCCTTGTTCCTGTCCTTCCCTGCTCTCCTTCGTCGTCCTCCTCCTTCTCCTCCTCCATCTCCTCCCCTAGAGATGCTCCATGTCCTTCCCCCTGCCAAGCTCCACCAGTCCTATTGTTGTCCAGGAGGGGGCCACCAAGGAAAGAGAGGAGATATCCTGGGTCCCCTGGAATCAATCCCCCGATCCGTCTGTCCTGGGAGCAGCTGTCATGGGTCTGGGATTGCTGGGGAAGTGCCGGGAGAGATGATCCACCACGTCCCCACAGCCCATGTCTGCCCAGGGACTGGGATGACCTTCCCAGGGACGTGTTTCAGGGAACACAACACCCTCTGTTTCCCTAAGTGTTACAGAGGTTGAATGGAGACAGGAGCATGGGAAATTGTGCAGGCGCCCTCAGCTGTTCAGGGCTGGAAAACGTCCAGCGGTGTGGTTACTGAAACACGGGATTCCTGCCAGTGCTCCTGCTGAGGCTTGCCAGGAATGGACGGGGTCGGGGTGTGTGTAGGGCCCTGGGCAGGCCCGAGGAATGTTTGCCGTTTGGGCATGCCTAGGGAGTGGGGAGCATGGCCAGGGCTGTGGGCCAGCGAGGTGGGTTTGTGAGAGGAACCATGACTCCCTGGCCCTGCTCCCAAGAGGCTCTGTGCTATGCTTCGATGCCAGCTAGTGAGAGGTAGAGTGGACCCGGGGCAGCAAGTGTGTGAAGCAGGTCCAGCAGCCCCTTCACACAGGCCCGGGGGACCGTGGCCCATGACAGGGGTTCTCCAGGGCAGCTGCATGGGGCCATCCCACCCTTGGGAACACGTCCCCAGGTCAGACTCGGCTGGGGTGTGAAGGCTGGCAGAAGCTCCGATTTACGGGAGCCTGTGTAGTGAACCCAGGGGAAGTACACTTTCCCTTCTGCAGCTCTGGGCGTCCCCTTGAAGTACAGCAGCTTGGAGAGAACCAGGATGGTTTGGTAGTGGAGGTTATGAGGGAGAGAATTTAGACCTGTCTTATACCTCCTGGCTCAGACCAGAACGGAGTGTCGCGTAGTGTCTCTTGCCCAGGAGAGTGCGGTTGAGGCCGCCAAGTCCTGAGCATGACTAGGTCTGGGCCCGTGCCAAGAATGATGCAGAATCTCTTGTGCACCATTCCCGAGAGGCCATGAGCAAAGAGGCCAAGCTTTGACGTGT
>NW_026755849.1:0-1192 GCF_022355385.1 Mustela nigripes
AGGAGCCGAGCACATCTGGCAGGTGGCAAGTGTACTGTCAAGGTAGGGCCGTGAGAAACTGGGGACAAGGCAAGCTGACAGGAGCCAGGAAGCCTCCTGAAAGCCCGAATATCCCAGGATAGCATATCCTAAAATCATGGTGATAAGGCTTACGACGATTTAAATGCTGTTAAATGGGAATTTTGCCTTTCAAACCATGCTATACCTTTGATTGTAAGATGTATCCCAATTTCAAAGATGTTAGATTGTGTGGGGGGAAAAGCATAAGTCAGTGTGCTAGCCAGCCTCGGGGAGGACCAGGAAGATTTCCACATCCCGGTATCTGCACGTGTGTTGTACCCTCCCACATCTGCTGTGACTAACAGGTTATAGCAGAATTGGTGGTAAATCAGTTACAGAATTAGGTTATGAAAGACACAGAGGCTTTTGTTTTGTTCTCTCTCTCTTTTCCTCTCTTTCTCTTCTCTCTCTCTCTCTCCTTTCTTCCTCTATTCCCCCTCTCCTTTTCTCTCACTCCCTCCATTTCTCTCTCTTTCTCATTCATCATTAGCTCTTGTGGACACGCAGGTCTCCCTGTAGATACCCAGGTGGCAAGGAACTGAAGCCCTCCACACCTGCCACCTGCACAGAATTGAGATCTGTCCATCATCACATGTCCTTCAAACAGCTGCAGCCGGCTGTGTAATGGAAATCTCATGAGATACCTCAAGGCAGAAACACACAGCTCGACTGCTTCCAGGTGCCTGACCTTCAGAAACTGTGTGAGATCTTAAGTACTTAAATATATTGTTTGGGCTGCTAAGTTTGGGGGTAATTCATTGCACAGCCATAGAGGAACAATTCTATACTCAGACTCAAAAAATGCCTTATTCTGTATGTGTACTCAGCATCAGTCTGACGTTCAGAAAGAGATATGCCTGCCTGAGGCTGCTTACACCCTGCAGTGCCTCAGAACAAGGGGAGACATTAAAGAGAGGTACCAAAAAATGGGGAAAGGGTATGCAGACAAAGAAGAAGCATTTTGCTTTTCTAGGTCCTTCTTTTTAAAGAGTAGAAAATATACTTTCCCAGAAAGAAACAAACTCAGAAGGAAAGAGTAGGATGAAAGTTACCTTTATCAGCCTATAAAGAGATACTCAAACCAAAAACACTGGAAACTGCAAAAAGATGCCAACTGTTTTTAAAGAAATGG
>NW_026755850.1:0-1192 GCF_022355385.1 Mustela nigripes
TTGCTGGGTGGTAGGGTAGATCTATTTGGAACTTTTTGAGGAACCTCCACACAGTTTTCCAGAGTGGCTGCACCACCTTGCATTCCCACCAACAGTGTAGGAGGGTTCCCCTTTCTCCGCATTCTCTGCCAACACCTGTTGTTTCCTAATTTGTAAATTTTAGCCATTCTGACCAATGTGAGGTGGGATCTCACTGTGGTTTTGATTAGTATTTCCCTGATGCCAAGTGGTTGAGCACTTTTTCATGTGTCTATTGGCTGTTTGGCTGTCTTCTTCTTCTTCTTCTTCTTCTTCTTTTTTTTTTTTTTTAAGATTTTATTTATTCATTTGACAGAGAGAGATTACAAGTAGGCAGAGCAGCAGATAGACAGAGGGGGGGGAAGCAGGCTCCCCGCCGAGCAGAGAGCCCGACATGGGCCTCAATCCCAGGACCCTGAGATCATGGCCTGAGTCAAAGGTAGAGGCCCAACCCACTGAGCCACCCAGGTTGCCTGGATGTCTTTTTTGCAGAAGTGTCTGTTCATGTCTTCTGCCCATTTATTTATTGGATATTTTGTCCTTTGGGTGTTAAGTTTGATAAGTTCTTAATAGGTTTTGAAGACCCTATTTATTTATCAGAGAGAGAGAGGGAGAGAGAGCGAGCACAGGCAGACAGAATGGCAGGCAGAGGCAGAGGGAGAAGCAGGCTCACTGCTGAGCAAGGAGCCTAATGCGGGACTCGATCCCAGGACTCTGGGATCATGACCTGAGCTGAAGGCAGATGCTTAACCAACCGAGCCACCCAGGCATCCCTCTTAATGGATTTTGAATACTAGCCCTTTATCTGATAGTTAATTTGCAGGTATCTTCTCCCATTTTGTTCATTGTCTTTTGGTTTTGGTGACTGTTTCCTTTGTTAGGCAAAATATTTTTATTTTGATGAAGTCCCAGTAGATCATTTTTGCCCTTGCTTCCCTTGCTAGGAAGAAGTTGCTGCAGCTGAGGTCAAAGAGATTGCTGCCTGTGTTCTCCTCAAGGATTCTGATGGATTTAAGACATGTATATAGATTTTTATAAAAACATCTCACATCTCATCTAATCACATCATATCACATCAGGGAATTCATGCAATTAGCTACTACTTATCATTGGCGATGGTAATCTTGATCACGTGGTTATCAAGAGTTGGTAGTGTTATCCAGTCTCTCCACTG
>NW_026755851.1:0-1191 GCF_022355385.1 Mustela nigripes
GGTGTGGTGCAAAAAGAATGAATACTGTTATGCTGAAAATAAATAAAAAATAAATTTAAAAATATTAGTTTTTCGTAAACTACAATAAAAAGAAAAACACTCCCATTTATAGCGTACACTTTATGGTTCACAAAGCACGTGGCAACAATAAAAATAATGATGGGTTACCGTTACAATTCATAGAAAAGGAGGTACAGGGAATTTGAATGAAAGGGAATAACAAAGTAGGTTCATAAGTCAATCTTCCTTGTAAAAAAATTAACCTGAAAGTGCGTTTCTGCCACCTCTCTCCTGTGTGATATGATAAAGAATGACCATGATACATGAATTATAGTTCGGGGTCTTGAAAAGCATAATAGCTTTATACCAACACTTGAGCTTTTATTTATTTATTTATTTATTGCTAACAAGATAGCTCAATTTGATATGCGGTTCCTGACAACCAACCTCAGAAATAATTCCATCTTCATGAGAAGTCAGAAAGAACCACAAACCAAACCTCAAAATAGAATCAAAGAAAAAATACTCTTAAAAAAATTTCCCTCCTGGGGCTCTGGCGTGGCTCAGTGAGTTAAAGCCTCTGCGTGTGGCTCAGTGAGTTAAAGCCTCTGCGTTTGGCTCAGGTCATGATCCTAGGGTCCTGGGATTGAGCCCCATGTCTGTCTCTCTGCTCAGCAGGGAGCCTGCTTCCACCTCTCTCTCTCTGCCTGCTCTCTGCCTACTTGTGATCTCTGTCTGTCAAATAAATAAATAAATAAAATCTTAAAAAAAAATTTGCCTTCTTTCAGAGCAGACCAAACCTCTAACAAATTTTCCAGAAAGCTTCGTCTAAAAGGTTGTACTTTCTTCAGATACCCAGCAGGACCTTCTTCTCTGGGCCTGGTATTTCTTCAATGGCTTATTCCAGAGAAAAAGACACTAAACTACTGAGGGCCATGGGCCTCAGAACCACGAAAGAGATGATGAGGGGCACAAAGCATGCCTCTGGTCACCAAGAGGGTATGGAAACGTTTGCTGCTTTTCTGCATTTTTCAAAGCTGAGTTTTTAGCTGGAGGCCGCTCCTTTAGGATAAATTGCTGATACCATATAGTAAAAGCTATTATATGATCTTTTACAAACCATTTCCTATCTTTGCAATCTCAGGTGCCAAGACAGACACGGATTATTTAAAACCCTGAAGAGAGTGCTAT
>NW_026755852.1:0-1191 GCF_022355385.1 Mustela nigripes
CCATGGCCTCGTGATCCACCCACCCTTCAAGAAGGGGCCATCAGGGACAGATTTCCAACCTGAGCGATCGTCTGATCCTCGCCCTTTACTTCAAATGCTCGAGATCTAGATTCAGGTCTCACCCAGAAACCTAGGCCTAGCTTGGGTTCTCAGACTTCCGTCCTCAGACTATTGAACCACAAGCCCTCCATTTTGGCAATCCAGAACTACAATGCAGCACTCTGCCTGTTCACCAGAAGAAAAACATTGCCCTCTGGGTCTACCCTGAATCCCCAAATGAGGATGAACCTGCACGCCATTCGGCTGTACCCCACATATATAGGCTGACCTGGGCACTAATGCCCTCTCTGACACAGCCTGAGCCTGGACCTCCTGGCCCCACCCAGACAGCTGGCTGCACACTGAGCACAACGGACCCGCCATGGCCTTAGGTCGTCATCTTTTCTCAATCTCGGTTTCAGGCTTCAGAACCTAGACCTTATCTCCAATCACGGTCCGAGTTTGAAAATGATGCAGAAATCAGAACTCTTTCCCCTTGGCAAGAAAACTTGTGATTGGCATGTTGTCCAAGGTTCAGTGTACTTGAAACCAGTGTGGCCCATGAGGCTCCGCCCACGCTTGTGGGCCACATTGGTCACAAACACACATTGTGACCCTCAGCCTGAGCCCAGTCCTCATGTAAGGCCTCTCATTTTCTGGATGGAGAGATAGCATATTGGGCTTGCCATGCCCCTAGGCCCCAATTTTAACCGTAGTTTGGTTTGTCCCTTCACTCTGCCCCAGGGCTCTGCTTTGGAATTCCTCTTTTGGTGGGACACCTGAGGTAACAAAACTGAAAGGAGTCCTCCCATCCCACAGATTGACGAAAAACAATTGGGATCGGGCCAAATCCACAGAGAGCAAGATTCGTCCATGGCCCATGAGACCTCCCCAACATTCCACGGCCATCGCTGATACAAAATCCAGAGACAAAGGCCTGAGCACGCTCCTCAGACTCGCTCATTCTTCATATCCTGAAGAGTTCTTCAGATAAGAACCTACACGGCTCTGGAATGCACACAAAATATATAGTCTAACCTGGGCACTAATGCACTGTCTGACAACCTGAGCCCGGACCTCGTGACAAACACCCAGACAGCTGACCGCACACTGAGCACATCAGACCCACCATGGCCTTAGGTCATCATCTCT
>NW_026755853.1:0-1191 GCF_022355385.1 Mustela nigripes
TCCTGAATTGGGAGGAAGGGGAGGCATGTTGGGCAAAAAGTTATGAAGGCTTTCACCAAGTGGTTGGTCCTTCAGGCAAACAGCCCTTGCCTTGAGTGAGGTCTGAAGGTCACTTCATTAACATAACAAAACACACCACTCTCACCCTTATCACAGGAAATTCCAAGAGTTTTAGGAGCTGTGAGTCAGTAGCCATGGTTGAAAACCAAATATTCAGATGACCAAAATATATTTCTTGTAAACCACTATATTACACTACATGCTTAAGTATTTAATTATGTGACCTTTTAAACTAATATTTTTCTAAGAGTATAAACTGTTCTGTCAGTAATCTGGATTGGGGAGTGATGTATTTCCAAATTTCTGTCGTTTTAGTCCAGGAAGTCAAAGAGAAACAACAGGAGAGCCCCTTAGGGCAGGAAGTTCAAAATAACAATGTTGACTACTACTCCCTTTTCTTGATTTTCTTTATAAACAAGCAAATCATCTCTTCAGAGTTGCAGTTTAAAGCCAAGAACATGCGGAATTGGGAGAAAAAAAATAGTTAAATTTGGAGACTTGCAGAGGTAGAATCAGAGTAGTGAAAGCCATTACTGTAACTGAACTAACTGAGGTCAGTCTTTGGTGAATCACAGAAACAGGTGGAGTTGTCAAACAAAGGGATCTTTGTTTACAGCATACAAGGATATCACAGGGAATAAGTTCCAAAGCCTTTACTGTTTGAACAGGAGAGAGATTTTTATTTAGTATTTAAGATGAATACTCAGAAGGGAGAGTTTTATTATCCCGTGTATGGTTGGTCATAAGGTTGTGGATGCATGCACATCCACATATGTATTTGTGCAATATGTATTGCATGTTCACCTGAATGAAGCTTGTATTCCACCAAGGGCAGAAACTTCAACGTTAGAATAAAGCAGAGGTAACTGTTGGACAAGGGAAAGGGACTCTGCAGGCTTCAAGAGCAGATATAAACTAGATGGAGTCTTGGGCTCATTTTCTGGGACAAGGAATGCAAGGCCTTGATTACTTTGGAAATAGCACTAGGAGTTTTACCACTGATTTTTTGTCTCAATAGCTTAGGCTATTTCCTGGTCTGGTGGTGACTGTTAGTTTTCCCATTGCCTTGTTCCCTCAAAATCCTTAACTAGTGAGGTTTTTGCATTTCTTTGTAAGAACCTCCCAGGAAGT
>NW_026755854.1:0-1191 GCF_022355385.1 Mustela nigripes
CTGGGAAATAGTGAAGGGACAACCCAAACTATGGTTAAAATAGGGGCCTAGGGGCATGGCAAGCCCAATATGCTGTCTCTCCATCCAGCCACTGAGAGGCCTTACCTGAGGACTGGGCTCAGGCTGAGGGTCACAAAGTGTGTTTGTGACCAATGTGGCCTGCAAGCATGGGCGGGGACTCATGGTCCACACTGGTTTCAACTACACTGAACCTTGGACAACATGCCAATCCCAAGGTTTCTTGCCCTGGGGAAAGAGTTCTGATTTCTGCATCATTTTCAAACCCGGGCCGTGATTGCTGATAAGGTCTAGGTTCTGAAGCCTGAAAACCAAGGTTGAGAAGAGATGACGACCTAAGGCCATGGCTGGTCCGATGTGCTCAGTGTGCGGCCAGCTGTCTGGGTGGGGCCAGGAGGTCTAAGCTCAGGCTGTGTCAGAAAGGGCATTAGTGCCCAGGTCAGCCTATATATTTGGGGTAGAGCCGAATGGCGTGCAGGTTGATCCTCATTTGCGGTTTCTGGGTAGACCCAGAGGGCAATGTTTTTCTTCTGGAGGGCAGGCAGAGTGCTGCATTGTAGTTCTGGATTGCCAAACTGGAGGGCTTGTGGGCCAGTAGTCTGAGGACGGAAGTCTGAGAATCCAAGCTAGGCCTAGGTTTCTGGGTGAGGATATGGCAGGCACAATCTTCAGACCTGAATCGAGATCTCGTGCATCTGTAGTCAGGGCGAGGATCAGACGAACCCTCAGGTTGGACATTCTGTCGTGGATGGCCCCTTCTTAAAGGGGGGGTGGATCACGAGGCCATAGGGGTTTTCCCACGATGGGAGATGTGAGAAGCTCCCAACTGCAAAGATTCTTCTGTAGGATAATTGACACCTGTTGGTTGGCTCCAGGACAACGATTCTGAGCAGGGTTCTAAGGATTTTTGGCTGTGTAGCCCACCTCGCATTCCAATTGTCTCCAAGCAACAAGAGAGGTCAGATCGGCTGGATCTGGGGGAGCAACCGAGGAGGCTGAGTTGAAATGGACTCTCCCGTGGATGTGACCTAATATGATTTTGTGTCTATGGAGACCTTGGAATGAAGCGGTGGCACTGGGGACCTGAAGGGTTCTCCTGACGAGAGGCTTTCACAAAGCTCCATCGTGCAAGTTTCCCATGTGTAGATGAGATTTGTTCTGATGGGTGAGTCA
>NW_026755855.1:0-1191 GCF_022355385.1 Mustela nigripes
ATATATATATATATATATATATATATATATATATATATTTCCTTTTTAAATATTTTTTCCTTGTTTTCTTTTTTCCCTTTTTTCCCCTTGAACTTATTTTTTATCCCCTTTTGTTCTCCCACACCTTGGGATCTCTTCTGATTTGGTTAAAGCACATTTTCCTGGGGTATTTTCCACACTTTTAGCATTTTATTCGCTCCTTTATATATTCTTATCTGCTCAAAATGACAAGTGGAAAAACTCACAGCATGAAAAAGAACAAGAAGCAGTACCAAAGGCTAGGGACCTAATCAAAACAGACATTGGTAATATGACAGAACTAGAGTTCAGAATGACAACTCTCAAGGTTCTAGCTCGTCTCAAAAAAGGCATGGAAGATATTAGAGAAACCCTCTCTAGAGAGATAAAATCCCTTTCTGGAGAAATAAAGGAACTAATATCTAACCAAGTTGAAATCAAAAGAGCTATTAATAAGGTGCAATAAAAAAGGAAGTTCTTACTGCTAGAATAAATGAGGCAAAAGAATTAGTGATACAGAAGACCAAATAATGGAGAATAAGGAAGCTCAGCAAAAGAGAGACAAACAAATACTGGACCACGAGGAGAGAATTTGAGAGATAAGTGAAACCATAAGACGACACAACATTAGAATAATTGGGATCCCAGAAGAAGAAGAAAGAGAGAGGGGAGCAGAAGGTATATTGGAGAGAATTTTTGTAGAGAATTTACCTAATATGGCAAAGGGAACATACATCAAAATCCAGGAGATGCAAAGAATGACCCTCAAAATCAATCAAAATAGGCCCACACCCCGGAACCTGATAGTAAAATTTACAACTGTTAACGACAAAGGGAAAATCCTGAAAGCAGCCTGGGAGAAGAAGTCTGTATTGTACAACAGTAAAAACATTTGACTGGCAGCAGACTTATCCACAGAGACCTGGTAGGCCAGAAAGAACTGGCATGATATATTCAGAGTGTTAAGTGAGAAAAACATGCAGCCAAGAATACTATATCCAGCTAGGTTATCATTGAAAATAGAACGAGAGATTAAAAAGCTACCAGGACAAACAAAAGCTGAAAGAATTTGCAAACACCAAACCAACTCTCCAGGAAATATTGAAAGGGGTCCTCTAAGCAAAGAGAGAGCCTAAAAGTAGTAGATCAGAAAGGAACAGAAACAATATACAG
>NW_026755856.1:0-1191 GCF_022355385.1 Mustela nigripes
AATACAAGCATTGGGGTTTTCCTGAGGCACCCATCAGAACCAAACTCGTCTCCACAAGGAAACTTGTGCATGGGAGCTATGTCAAAAGCTGAGGAGAATACTTCAGGGTACCGGTGCCACCGCCCCATTCCAAGGCCCTCATGGACACAAACACACATTAGACCCATCCTCAGGAAAGTTCATTTCAACACAGCCACCCCGGTTCCTCCCGCAGAGCCATCAGATCTAAACTGTCTTGTCCCTAGGAGACAATTCGAATGCGAGGCGGGCTTCCAAGGTCAGGACTCATCCATATGGGATGTCCTGGAGCTGTCCAACAGGTCTCAATTTTCACGCAGAAGGAATACTTGGTGGGGGCATCCCACCACTTCCAACGTGCGAAAACCTCCACGCTCGAGAACCCGCTCCCTTCATGAAGGGGCCGTCATGAACAGAAAATCCAAGCTGAGCCAACGTCTGATCATCGCTCTGACTTCAGAAGCATGACATATTGCTTCAGATCTTCAGGGGGTACATGCCGTGCCCTTGCCCTGAAACCCAAGTCTAGCTTGTGTTCTCAGACTTCCATCCTCACACTCCTGGCCCCGAAGCCTACAAGTTTCGCAATTCCGGACCATCATTGCAGCACTCTGCCTGCCCTCTAGAAAAAATATATTGCCTAATGTGCTGCCCGGGCATATTAAATGAGAATAAACCTACACGGCACTCGAATGTACCAAAATTATATAGTCTAACCTGGCAGTAATGCACTGTCTGACACAACCTGAGCCAGGACCTCCTGAGAAACACCCAGACAGTTGACCGCACACTGAGCACATCAGACCCGCCATGGCCTTAGGTCATCATCTCTGCCCTACCTCAGTTTTCAGGCTTCAGAACCTAGATCTTATCTCCAATCACTGCCCAGGGGTGACTGTGATGCAGAAATCAGAACTCCTGCTTACCCAAGGGAAGAAATCTTGTGGTTGCCATGTTGTCCTACGTTCAGTGTAGGAGAAACCAGCATTCACCCTGAGGTCACGCCCATTCTTTAGTGCAACGAGGGCATAAACACGCATTGTGACCCTCAGCGTGAGTCCTGTCCTCTAGTAAGTACTCTCAGTGGCTGGACCAATAGATTTCATAATGGGCTTGATATGTCCCTAGGCCCCAATTTTTAACCAGATTTCTGGTTGTCCATTCACAACTCCC
>NW_026755857.1:0-1191 GCF_022355385.1 Mustela nigripes
AAGAGCTAAGTTGTCCAGGAGAAACATATATGAGTTCAGACTGAGTGCATTATTATTGTGGACAACTGAGCATCAATCTTAATGCACAGAATACATCTCAGAATTATTTTCCTGAAACAAGAAAGAATGTTTAACCCACTGGCTTCTGCATCCTATCCACAGTGGTTAAAATTCATCCCAGAAGTAATTAATGTCCCTGACTTTACTATTACTGGGCATGAGAGAGGAGCTGAGTGGGCTTGGTCATTGTCCCACCTAATGAAAGGCAGAGCAGATTCAGGCAAAAAAAAATTATTATTTCTTTCCAAATTAGATTTAATGGGATTCTATTTTTCATTCATGAATTCATTTTACATTTTATATTTTATCGATTTTTCTAAGCTTTGGCCAATATTCACTGCATTTTTGAATAGCTTTTATCTATTATTGTAAATCATTTTTCTGCTACATTTGTTTAGTCATGGTTATCCATTTCTTCTTCCAAGTTTTTCAGATATGTGATATCAATTTCCAAATAAATTATTTAAATTGTTTATTTTTTATACTAAACTTCTATGAAAACCATTGATATATGTATTATGGCATATTGTTCCCCTTTCAACTTAGTTTTTAAAATGTGAATGTGCCTTGGAAAATATATATTGTTTCTTTTTATGTTTATGTAGATTCTTCATAATTTTCCCAAGTTCATTGGCTTATGGTTTATATTTTTTTTTAATAATTTTCCTACTGCCAATTAATAGATTTTTTCCATTACATTGTCTAAGTTGCTATTGCCATTATAAGTAAAAAGCATCTGGAAATCTATATCCCTGTCCATTTTCCTCAAATCACTCATTGTTTTCAGGATCTAGTTTTTCTTACAGGTTCCAGGTGGACAAGCTTTTGAAATGGTGCTAATTATTATTTCTGTTTCTGGCTTCCTGCATTTACCAGCTTAGGGATCATTTTTAACAATGATGATGAAATGAGGCATAATATTCTTATTCTCAACTTCATTAATAATGATATTAGTGTAACATGTCCTACAAGATAATAATAGATACATGTAAAATAATTTCATTGACCAAAAAAGTGGTGGAAAATGTAAATAAAACACAGTGGCAACCAACTACTCATTTCAAGTTGAGCTATTTTTTCCCCGTTTATCTCCCTGTCTCTTTAATTTCCTGTAGCACATTCCTACAAAGT
>NW_026755858.1:0-613 GCF_022355385.1 Mustela nigripes
AGCCTGAGCCCAGTCCTCAGGTAAGGCCTCTCAGTGGCTGGATGGAGAGACAGCATATTGGGCTTGCCATGCCCCTAGGTCCCAATTTTTAACCATAGTTCGGGTTGTCCCTTCACTCTTCCCCAGGGCTCTGCTTTGGAATTCCTCTTTTGGTGGGACACCTGAGGTAACAAACCTGAAAGGACTCCTCCTATTCCACAGATTAACGAAAAACAACTGAGATCGGGCCAAATCCACAGAGAGCAAGATACATCCATGGCCCATGAGGCCTCCCCAACATATCACGACCATCACTGATAGAAAATCCAGAGACAAAAGACTGAGCACTCGCCTCAGACTCGCTCATTCTACATATCCGGAAGAGTTCTTCAGATAATAACCTTCAAGGCACTCGAAGGCACCCAAAATATATAGTCAAACCTGGGCACTAATGCACTGTCTGACAACCTGAGCCCTGACCTCGTGACCAAAACCCACACAGCTGACCGCACACTGAGCACATCAGACCCGCCATGGCCTTAGGTCATCATCTCTTCCCTACCTCAATTTTCAGGATTCAGAACCTAGACCTTATCTCCAATCACTGCCCAGGGGTGACTGTGATGCAGAAATC
>NW_026755858.1:713-1191 GCF_022355385.1 Mustela nigripes
CGGGCCAAATCCACAGAGAGCAAGATACATCCATGGCCCATGAGGCCTCCCCAACATATCACGACCATCACTGATAGAAAATCCAGAGACAAAAGACTGAGCACGCGCCTCAGACTCGCTCATTCTACATATCCGGAAGAGTTCTTCAGATAAGAACCTTCAAGGCACTCGAAGGCACCCAAAATATATAGTCAAACTTGCGCACTAATGCACTGTCTGACAACCTGAGCCCTGACCTTGTGACCAAAACCCACACAGCTGACGGCACACTGAGCACATCAGACCCGACATGGCCTTAGGTCATCATCTCTTCCCTACCTCAGTTTTCAGGATTCAGAACCTAGACCTTATCTCCAATCACTGCCCAGGGGTGACTGTGATGCAGAAATCAGAACACTTCCTTACCCATGGCAAGAAACATTGTGGTTGGCATGTTGTCCAACGTTCAGTGTAGCAGAAACCAGCATTCAAACTGAGG
>NW_026755859.1:0-1191 GCF_022355385.1 Mustela nigripes
ATGAGGCCTCCCCAACATTCCACGGCCATCGCTTATAAAAAATCCAGAGACAAAATCCTGAGCACTGGCCTCAGACTCGCTCATTCTTCATATCCTGGAGATTTCTTCAGATAAGAACGTACAAGGCACTCGAATGCACCCAAAATATATAGTCTAACCTGGGCACTAATGCACTGTCTGACAACGTGAGCCCGGACATCGTGACCAACACCCAGACAGCTGACCGCACACTTTGCACATCAGACCCGCCATGGCCTTAGGTCATCATCTCTTCCCTGCCTCAGTTTTCAGGCTTCAGAACCTAGACCTTATCTCCAATCACTGCCCACGGGTCACAGTGATGCAGAAATCAGAACTCTTCCTTACCCATGGCAAGAAACCTTGTGGTTGGCATGTTGTCCAACGTTCAGTGTAGGAGAAACCAGCATTCACCCTGAGGCCCTGCACTTTCTTGAGTGCGACGAGGGCATAAACACGCATTGTGACCCTCAGCGTGCTCCTGTCCTCTAGTACGTCCTCTCAGTGGCTGGAACATTAGGTGTCATTATGGGCTTGACATGTCCCTAGGCCCCAATTATTAACCAGATTTCTGGTTTTCCAGTCGCTCCTCCCCCGGGCTTGACTCTGGAATCCCTCATTTGGTGGGACACCTGAGGTTGAAAAACAAAACAAAGCAAATCAACAACAACAGAGCAACGGACTTCTTCTATCCCACAGAAAGACCCCAAACTCTTTGGACGGGGCCAAACCCCCAGAGAGTAAGACTCGTCCATTTCCCATGAAGTCACCCGGAAATTTCACGACCATGAGTGACACGGTATCCAGAGACAAAAACTTGAGGAAGAGCCTCACACTCGCCCTTTTTCATATCGCGAAGTGTTCTCCTCATGGTCTGTAGATCAGTCCTGCCATACCTATGACCCGAAACATAAGCCCAGTTTGTGTTTTCAGACAACTGTCCCAACAGCCCTGGCCTACACATCCTACAAGCTCAGGCCCCTGGAGCCAAACTGACGACTGTGCTTGCCCTCTCCAAGGGAATTGCATGTGCCCACTCCAATGGCCACAACCCCACTAATAGGTTCAACCTCCAAAGTCCCTGAGGCCATCCCAATATTTGTGGCTTCCCAGGACAAACTGGGGCATCTGGGCACATCTGAGTACCTACCGGCACTCAGACCCGTAGCCTGA
>NW_026755860.1:0-1191 GCF_022355385.1 Mustela nigripes
CTTGAAAACTTGTTTGATGTTGTAGACAATTATATGGCACACGTACTGTTCTAGATGTTTCATGCCAATAATATGTAAGCCATACCAAGGCTACATATTCATATAGAGATGTTCCTCAGCTTACCAGGGGGCTATGTACAGAGAAACACATAAAAAATTGAAAATGCATTTAATACCCCTAAACTATCAAATATCATAGCTTACCTTAAGCTTATTTAAACATACTCAGAACACTTACATTTGCCTGCATTTGAGCAAAATCATCTTAAGCAAAGCCTATTTTATAACAAAGTATCAAATATCACATGCAATTTATTAAATATTACACTAAAAAAAAGAAGAATGGCTATATATAGAATGGTTTTAAGTATATCAGGTGTTCACCCCTGTAATCTTCTAGCTGACTGGGAGCTGTGGCTCACTGCCCCTGCCCAGCATCACAAGACGGCACCATACCACATGTCACTGGCCCATATAAAAACCCAAATTCAAAATTCAAAGTACATTTTCTACTGAATCACTTTCACTTTCACATCATTGCAAAATATATCATAAGTTGAATCATTGTAAATCAGGAGCCATCTTATTTGAAAGTTAAATCACAGTCACCCATATACATACAAAAAAAGGCCTTCATTTAGGGCCATCTATGGATCTCTAAACAACATAGCATGACATATCAACAGCAAAAAATGGATGTGAAGGGGACAATTGCTTTGCATCAGTACTCTGAGCAGTAACATATATGGCCTTACTCACCTAGCAGAACTCCAGAGCTAGCTGACGGCAAGGAATTTTACAAATGTTTGCTGAACAGATTAAGCACTATTATTTTTAAATTAGTGTGCATGTCTGTTTTCTAAAGATATGCTACTTTATTTTATTGACTTATTACAAAACCAAATAATTTCCTCTTATTTAAGTGGCAGGAAAATAGAATTCTTTTTAATTTAAATCAAATTGCATTTTAGGGAAAATATACTAAAAATTCTGAAACTTGTATTGCTTATGAATCTTTTATTGGAATCCTTATCAAGTTGTATTTTTCAAGTTTTTCCTAAATGATCTTCAATGAATTGAAAATATTTTTTGGATTTTATTCAAGGCTATTAACACACAATTTCACTTTGTTAAATATAGTGCTAAACGTTTTGGTTGAACGTTTAGCACTATATTTAACAAAGTGAAATT
>NW_026755861.1:0-1191 GCF_022355385.1 Mustela nigripes
GGTTACAGGTATCTCTCCTCAGAGGCCTGGTTTCCAATATTAGCATACGGGGATTTCATGAGGCAGCAATCAGAACAAATCTCTTCTCCACATGGGAAAATTATCCTTTGAAGATGTCTCAAAACCTCCAGTTAGGAGAATCCTTCAGGGCCTGTGTGGCACTGCCCCATTACAAGGTCTCCATAGACACAAAAACACATTAGGACCCATCAACAGGAGAGTCCATTTCAACTGAGCGTATTCGGTTGCTCCGCGAGATCTAGCAGATCTAACTTGTCTTGTTGCTAGGAGACAATTGGAATGTGAGGTGGCCTACCCCACCATCCATCCATAAACCCTGCTCGGAATCGTTGGCCTGGAGCCAACCAACAGGTCTCAATTGACCTGCAGAAGAATCTTTGCAGTTGGGAGCTTCTAAGAACTCCCATCGCGAGAGAACCCCCATGGCCACATGATCCCCCCCCTTCATAAAGGGGCCATCAGGGACATAAAGTCCAACCTCAGCGATCGTCTGATCCTCACCCTGTCTTCATATGCACGAGATCTCGGTTCAGGTCTGTAGATTGTGGCTGCCATGTCCTCACCCAGAAACCTAAGCCTTGCTTGTGTCCTCAGACTTCTGTACACAGACTACTGGCTCACAAGCCCTCCAGTTTGGCAATCCAGAACTACAATGCAGCACTCTACATGCCATGCAGAAGAAATACATTGCCCTCTGGGGCTACCTAGAAACCCCAAATGAATATCAACCTCCAAGACACTTGGCTATACCCAAAATATATAGGATGGCCTGGGCAATAATGCCCTTTCTGACACAGCCTGAGCCTGGACCTCCTAGGCCCACCCAGACAGCTGGCTACAAACTGAGAACTTCAGACCCGCCATGGCCTTAGTTCGTTATCCCTTCCCAACCTCAGTTTTCAGGCTTCAGAACCTAGATCTTATCTCCAATCACTGCCCAGGTTTGAAAATGATGCAGAAATCAGAACTCCTTCCCGATGGCAGGAAAACTTGTGGTTGGCTTGTTGTCCAACGTTCAGTGTAGAGGAAACCAGTGTGTCCCTTGAGGCCCGACCATTGCTCGCGGTCCAGATTGGTAGCAAACACACATTGTGACCCTCAGCCTTAGCCCAGTCCTCAGGTAAGGCCTCTCAGTGGCTGGATGGAGAGACAGCCCAATATGCTGTCTCT
>NW_026755862.1:0-1191 GCF_022355385.1 Mustela nigripes
GACTTCTCCATTTAAATGAATAGTTTTTGTGGACATCATATAATCTACATTTATTTTTCTATAATTAAAAAAAATTTTATTAACATGTACTGTATTTTTAGCCGCAGGAGTACAGGTCTGTGAATCGCCAGGTGTACACACTTCACAGCACTCACCATATCACATACCTTCACCAATGTCCATAACCAAACCACCTTCTCCCCACCCCACCTCCCACCGCCAAGCAACCCTCAGTTTGTTTTGTGAGATTAAGGGTCTCTTGGGGCACCTGGGTGGCTCAGTGGGAGAATAAGGGTCTCTTATGGTATGTCTCCCTCCCGATCCCATCTTCTTTCATTTATTCTTTTCCTACCCCCCCAAACTCCCCACGTTGCCTCTCAACTTCCTCATATCAGGGAGATCATAATTGTCTTTCTCTGACTAACTTATTTCACTAAAGATAATACCCTCTAGTTCCATCCACGTAGTCACAAAAGGCAAGATTGCATTTTTTCGATGGCTGCATAGTATTCTATTGTATATATATACCACATCTTCCTTATCTAGTCATCTGTTGAAGGACATGTAGGTTATTTCCATAGTTTGGCTATTGTGGACATTGCTGCTATAAACTTTTGGGTTCACGTGCCCCTTCGAATCACTACATTTGTATATGTAGGATAAACACCCAATAGTGCCATTGCTGGGGCATAGGGTAGCTCTACTTTCAAATTTTTGAGGAAAATCTATGCTGTTTTCCAGAGCGCTTGCACCAAATTGCATTCCCACCAACAGTGTAGGAGGGTTCCCCTTTCTCTGCATCCTCACTGGCATCTGTCATTTCCTGACTTGTTAATTTTAGCCATTCTGATTGGTGTGAGGTGGTATCTCATTGTGGTTTTGATTTGTATTTCCCTGATGCCGAGTGAGGTGGAACACTTTTTCATGTGTCTGTTACCCATCTGGATGTCTTTGCAAAAATGTCTGTTCATGTCCTCTGCCCATTTCTTGATTTGATTATTTGTTCTTTGGGTCTTGAATTTGCTGAGCCCTTTATAGATTTTGGATACTAGCCCTTTGCCTGATATCTTCAAATTTGCAGAAGATATCTGCAAATATCTTCTCCCATTCTGTCAGTTATCTTTTTTTTTTAATTTTCTCAATTTATTTATTTTCAGAAAAACAGTATTCATTATTTTTTCATCACACCCA
>NW_026755863.1:0-1191 GCF_022355385.1 Mustela nigripes
TGATGAGCAATGACATGCAAAGGCCCTGTGGCTGGTTCTTCTTGTGGGAGAGCCTGGAGGCACGGAAAGGGCTCTGGCTGTCCATTGTGCAAGTGAGGCCTCCTGGAGCTTTCAGCTTCTCCATCAAGTGGCTGCTGCTCCCCTAAATGAAACAGAAGAATAGACAGGCTTCCAGACCCCAGGAACAAAGCTGCTTAATTATGTGAGCATCTTGTAACGAAGCCTCTTGCAGCTAAAATTAGATCCCGAGTGCATGAATGTGTGATAATGTTTGCACGCCAGAATTCACTTTCCCCTTAAAACATGAGAGGAGCTCCCTGGTTCCTGGGGGGCCCTCAACAGGGAGATGGGAGTGCTGAGGGGGGTCTACATGGCTACAAGGATGCTTGGGGTAGAGGTGTGTCTCCTGCACCTGGAAGCTCACCAGCGCTGTTGCAGTGTGGTTTGTGGGGGTCTAGTGGGAAACTGATGGGTCTGGGCCCCTAGTGTTCACTGTTCCCACCAGGACCAGTAGGCCTGAATGAGGTCGAGATGAAGTGGAAGGCAGAGCTTGAGCCAGGCAGGGCCATGCCCCCTGTTCCCGCCCGTTTCCCTCCCCAGCAGCCCTAGTGCCCGGGGTGGGGCTATTTAAGGTTATTGTCATCTCTGGGGTGGGGCCCCAGCTGGGCGCAGTCCAGCGGCTCCTTCCATCTCTCTGGCTACAGTGATTTTGGGGATGGTTGCATGAGCTATGGACACGTATACACTCATTCACATGCAGAGACGATCACACTCGCAGGCAGACACACATGATCACATACGTACACACACGACCCACATGCTCACTTGGAGATACACGTGCACATGTACACACATGTCCCCATGCACTACCACACAGACACACACGGGTATGTGCATGTTCACGCTCACACACACATGATCAAAGTCACACACACCGGCACCTACTCAGAGGTCTGTCCAGCTCCACAATACAGACAGGAGGGTGGGTCTTGTGGGCATCCTGAAGGCTGCGGAGGCCCCTCCCTCCAGAGCCCAGATTTTGTTCCCCCATCTGTGCTGCTTTTAATGCTCTCAGGTTTAAACCCCCTTGGCTGGAGGACAGCTGGACAGTCAGTGCTCACTCTCAGGTGAGTTCTTCTGCCCCGGGTGACCCGTATGGCCAGGTCAATGCCCTCCAGGAACCCCACACCT
>NW_026755864.1:0-1191 GCF_022355385.1 Mustela nigripes
TGTGACTGAAGGGAGGTGCAACGAGGCTCCCGACACAAGCTGTTTCTCTGTGCTGGTTCACGTGGTCCGCGACGGGGTGCTCTGGCATGGGCAGCCCCATGTGTTCGGGCCCAGGCTTGCCCTGGAGCCCTGCGGGCCACTTGGGGCCCTGCTCTTTCCTGCTGTGATGCAGAGTGGCCCAAACCTGGAACACAGATCAGCAACACCATATCCTCTCCCCAAAACTGGTGGTGCTTCCAAAAGCCCCATGCTGATGGGGGCCGGCATTTGGTGCCAGTAGGGGGAAGTGGTGCTGGCTGTTGGGCCCAGCATGGGATAGAGCACTGGGCAACTGGGGAGCTGCTCTCAAAGCAGTGTATGGGCTGTGGGCTGGGATGTGCAGGGAGATGGCTTGTGGCACGGTGAAGCTCTTTTGCACATATCAGTCACTGGCCTGGGGATGAAGAGGTTTGCTGGCAAGGCTGGTGTGGGCCGTACTGACTACAAAGGCAGTGCTGCTAGGAGGGAGGCCAGGTCGCCCCCGTCCCCGCGGGTCGCCTTGCTGGAAGTGCCGCCCTCTGATCTGGACCTCTGCTTGGTCTGGTGCCTGGGGATGAGACTAAAAGCAGGAGCACTCGGGGCTCCCGACACAGACTGCTTCGTTGTGCTGGCTCCCGTGGTCCCCGACAGGGTTCCCTGGCATGGGCAGCCCCCTGTATTGGACCCAGGTTTGCACTGGAGCCCTGCGGGCCAATTAGTGGCCTGCTCCTTGCTGCTGTGATACAGAGTTCCCCAAATCTGGAGCACAGATCGGCAACATCATCTCCTTACCCCAAAACTGCGGGTAGTGCCAAAAGCCCCATGCTGATAGGGGCCGGCATTGTGGTGCCACTTGGGTGGCCGGGGTGCTCAGGCTGTTGGGCCCCGCATGGGACACGGTGCCAAGTACCGGTTAGGCAACTGCCAACCCAGGGGCTGCTGTAGTGGGCTGTGATGTGGCAGAAGATGGCTTGTTACACTTTGCAGCTCTTTTGCACTTAATCATACGCTGGGCAGGAGATGAGAGGGTCTTGGTGGCAAGGCTAGTCTGGGCCTTGCTCGACCAGGGAAGTGGGGCCACTAGGAGGAAAGGCCAGGATGCTCCAGTCTCTGCAGGCGGCCTTGTTAGAAGTGCTGTAGCCGTCTGATATGGACCTCTTCCTGTTCAGGTTC
>NW_026755865.1:0-1191 GCF_022355385.1 Mustela nigripes
CCAGCCTTACCACCAAGACCCTTCTTCCCCTGCTAGAGACTGATTAGGTACAAAAGAGCTTCACCATGCAACAAGCCATCTTACTGCACATCCTAGCCCACTGCCAATGCCCCTGGCTTGACATCGGCCCCCAGCTGCCCGGCACTGTGTCCCACGCTGTGCCCAACAGCCAACACCCCGGCCCCCCAACTGGCACCACTATGCCTGCCCCCATCAGGATGGGGCTTTAGGCAGAATCCCCAGTTTTGGGGAGAGGAGATGATGTTGCCGATCAGAGCTCCAGATTTGGGGCACTCTGCATCGCATCAGCAACGAGCAGGGACCCAAGTGGCCCGCAGGGCTCCAGGGCAAGCCTGGGCCCGAACACAGGGGCCGCCAAAGCCAGAGCACCCTGTCGGGGACCACGGGAGCCAGCACAACGAACCAGCCTGTGTCGGGAGCCCCGAGTGATCCTCCTCCCTCCAGTCACATACCCAGGCACCAGACCAAGCAGGGTCCAGATCAGACGGCGGCACTTCCAGCAAGGCTGCCCGCGGGGACGGAGGCATCCTGGCCTCTCCTCCTAGCAGCACTGCCTTTGTGGTCAGCTCGGCCCACACAAGCCTTGCCACCAAGACCCCCTCATCCCTGCCCAGAGACGGATTAGGTGCAAAAGAGCTTCACTGTGCAACAAGCCATCTTTCTACACATCAAGCCACCTGCTGCTGCCTGTGGCTAGACAGCGGCCCCCCCGGCTGCCCTGCGCCGTATCCCATGCTGGGCCCAACAGCAAGCACCCCGGCCCTGCAACGGGCACCACAATGTCGGCCCCCATCCGGATGGGGCTTTGGGTAGCACCCCGAGTTTTGGGGAGAGGAAATGATGTTGGGGATCTTTAATCCTGATTTGGGGCACTTTGCATCGCAGCAGCAGCGAGCAGGGCCTCAAGTGGCCCACAGGGCTCCAGGGCAAGCCTGGGCCGGAACACAGGGGCCGACAACGCCAGAGCACCCTGTCGGGGACCACGGGAGCCAGCACAACGAACAAGCCTGTGTCGGGAGCCCCGAGTGATCCTCCTCCCTCCAGTCACATACCCAGGCACCAGACCAAGCAGGGTCCAGATCAGACGGCGGCACTTCCAGCAAGGCTGCCCGCGGGGACGGAGGCATCCTGGCCTCTCCTCCTAGCAGCACTGCCTTTGTGGTCAGCACG
>NW_026755866.1:0-1191 GCF_022355385.1 Mustela nigripes
AGAGATGATGACCTAAGGCCATGGCGAGTCTGATGTGCTCAGTGTGCTGTCAGCTGTCTGCGTGTTGGTCACGAGGTCCGGGCTCAGGTTGTCAGACAGTGCATTAGTGCCCAGGTAAGACTATATATTTTGGGTGCATTCGAGTGCCGTGTACGTTCTTATCTGAAGAACTCTTCAGGATATGAAGAATGAGCGAGTCTGAGGCGCGTGCTCAGGCTTTTGAATCGGGATTTTTTATCAACGATGGCCGTGGAATGTTGGGGAGGCCTAATGGGCCATGGACGAATCTTTTCTCTGTGGCCTTGGCCCGATCCCAATTGTTTTCCGTCCATCTGTGGGATGGGAGGACTCCTTACAGGTTTGTTATCTCAGGTGTCCCACCAAAAGAGGAATTCCAAAGCAGAGCCCTGGGGAAGAGTGAAGGGACAACCCGAACTCTGGTTAATAATTGGGGCCGAGGGTCATGGCAAGCCCAATATGCTGTCTCTCCATCCAGCCACTGAGAGGCCTTACCTGAGGACTGGGCTCAGGCTGAGGGTCACGATGTGTGTTTGTGACCATTGTGGCTCGCAAGCATGGGCGGGGCCTCATGGGCCACACTACTTCAACTACACTGAACCTTGGACAACATGCCAACCACAAGGTTTCTTGCCATAGGGAAAGAGTTCTGATTTCAATCCCGGGCATTGATTGGAGTTAAGGTATAGATTCTGAAGCCTGAAAACCGAGGTTGAGAAGAGATGACGACCTAAGGCCATGGAGGGTCCGATGTGCTCAGTGTGCGGCCAGCTGACTGGGTGGGGCCAGGAGGTCCAGGCTCAGGCTGTGTCAGAAAGGGCATTAGTGCCCAGGTCAGCCTATATATTTGGGGTACAGCCAAATGGTGTGACCTGTTGATCCTCATTTGGGGTTTCTGTGTAGCCCCAAGGGACATGTTTTTCTTCTGGAGGGAAGGCAGTGTGCTGCATTGTAGTTCTGGATTGCCAAACTGGAGGGCTTGTGGGCCAGTAGTCTGAGGACGGAAGTCTGAGAACCCAAGCTAGGCCTCAGTTTCTGGGTGAGACGTGAATGGAGACCTCGTGCCTCTGAAGTCAGGGCGAGTATCAGACGATCGCTCAGGTTGGACATTCTGTCCCTGATTGTCCCTTCTTCAAGAGGGGGTGGATCACGAGTCCATGGGGGTTTTCCCAC
>NW_026755867.1:0-1191 GCF_022355385.1 Mustela nigripes
GGACATTGGGGAGGGTATGTGCTTTGGTGAGTGCTGTGAAGTGTGTACACCTGGTGATTCACAGACCTGTACCCCTGGGGATAAAAATATATATGTATAAAAAAGAAAAAATTTTAAAAAAATTCATGAATGATTGCAAAAAAGAAAAATAAAAGGTATCCAAATTCATAATGAAGAAGTCAAACTCTCTCTCTTCGCAGATGACATGATTCTTTATATGGAAAACCCAAAAGACTCCACCCCCAAACTACTAGAACTCATACAGCAATTCAGCAACGTGGCAGGATACAACGTCAATGTGCAGAAATCAGTGGCTTTCTTATACACTAACAATGAAAATACAGAAAATACAGGAAATTAGAGAATTGATTCCATTTACTATAGCACCAAGAAACATAAGATACCTGGGAATAAACCTAACCAAAGAGGTAAAGGATCTGTACTCGAGGAACTACAGAACACTCATGAAAGAAATTGAAGAAGACACAAATAGATGGAAGACCATTCCATGCTCTTGGATCGGAAGAACAAACATTGTTAAAATGTCTATATTGCCTAGAGCAATATATACTTTTAATGCCATTCCGATCAAAATTCCACCGGTATTCTTCAAAGAGATGTAGCAAATAATCCTAAAATTTGTATGGAATCAGAAGAGACCCCAAATCGCTAAGGAAATGTTGAAACACAAAAATAAAGTTGGGGGCATCACGTTACCTGATTTCAAGCTTTATTACAAAGGTGTGATCACCAAGACAGCATGGTCCTGGCATAAAAACAGACACATAGACCAGTGGAACAGAGTAGAGAGCCCAGATATGGACCCTCAACCCTATGGTCAATTAATCCTCGACAAAACAGGAGAAAATATGCAGTGGAAGAAAAAAGACAGTCTCTTCAATCAATGGTGCTGGGAAAACTGGGCAGCTATATGTAGAAGAATGAAACTCGACCATTCTCTTACACCGTACACAAAGATAAACTCAAAATGGATAAAAGACCTCAACGTGAGACAGGAATCCATCAGAATCCTAGAGGAGAACATAGGCAGTAATCTCTTCGATATCAGCCACAGCAACTTCTTTCAAGATATGTCTCCAAAGGCAAAGGAAACAAAAGTGAAAATGAACTTTTGGGACTTCATCAAAATCAAAAGCTTCTGCACAGCAAAGAAACAGTCAAAAAAACAAA
>NW_026755868.1:0-1191 GCF_022355385.1 Mustela nigripes
TTTCTTGACTCACCCATCAGAACAAATCTCATCTACTCAAGGGAAACTGCACGATGGAGCTAAGTGAAAGCCTCTCTTTATTTGAACCCTTCTGGGCCCCAGTGCCACCCCTTCATTCCAAGGTCTCCATAGACACAAAATCATATCAGGACACATCCACGGGAGAGTCCATTTCAACTCAGTCTCCTCGGTTGCTCCCCCTGATCCAGCAGATCTAACCTGTCTTGTTGCTTGGAGACAATTGGAATGCGAGGTGGGCTACCCAGCCATCCATCCTTAGAACCCTGCTCGGAATCGTTGTCCTGGAGCCAACCAACAGGTCTCAATTGTACTGCAGAAGAATCTTTGCAGTTGGGAGCTTCTCACAACTTCTATCGTGGGAAAACCCCCATGCCCTGTGATCCACCCCCCTTTCAAGAAGGGGCCATCAGGTACAGAATGTCCAAACTGAGCGATCTTCTGATCCTCGCCATGACTTCAGATGCACGAGATCTCGATTCAAGTCTGTAGATTGTGCCTGCCATATCCTCACCCACAGACCTAGGCCTAGCTTGGGTTCTCAGACCTCCCTCCACAGACTACTGGCCCACAAGCCCACCAGTTTGGCAATCCAGAACTACAATGGAGCACTCTGCCTGCCCTCCAGAAGAAAAACATTGCCCTCTGGGGCTACCCATAAACCCCAAATGAGGATCAACGGGGCACGCCATTCGGCTGTATCCCTAATTTATAGGCTGACCTGGGCACTAATGCCCTTTCTGACACAGCCTGATCCTGGACCTCCTGGCCCCACACAGACAGCTGGCCGCACATTGAGCACATAGGACCCCTCATGGCCTTAGGTCGTCATCTCTTCTCATCCTCGGTTTTCAGGCTTCAGAACCTAAACCTTATCTCCAATCACGGCCCGGGTTTGAAAATGATGCAGAAATCAGAACTCTTTCCCCATGGCAAGAAACCTTGTGGTTGGCATGTTGTCCATCATCCAGTGTAGGAGAAACCAGCATTCACCCTGAGGCCCTGCCCATGCTTGAGCGCGATGAGGGCATAAACACGCTTTGTGACCCTCATGGTGAGTCCTGTCTTCTAGTACGTCCTCTCTGTGGCTGGACAATTAGATGTCATAATGGGCTTGATATGTCCCTAGACCCCAATTTTTAACCAGATTTCTGGTTGTCCAGTCGCCCCTCC
>NW_026755869.1:0-1191 GCF_022355385.1 Mustela nigripes
ATGTCCTCTGCCCATTTCTTGATTGGATTATTTGTTCTTTGGGTGTTGAGTTTGCTAAGTTTTTTATAGATTCTGGACACTAGTCCTTTATCTGATATGTCATTTGCAAATATCTTCTCCCATTCTGTCAGTTGTCTTTTGATTTTGTCAACTGTTTCCTTTGCTGTGCAAAAGCTTTTGATCTTGATGAAATCCCAATAGTTCATTTTTGCCCTGGCTTCCCTTGCCTTTGGCGTTATTCCTAGGAAGATGTTGCTGCGGCTGAGGTCGAAGAGGTTGATGCCTGTGTTCTCCTCAAGGATTTTGATGGATTCCTTTCGCACATTAAGGTCCTTCTTCCATTTTGAGTCTATTTTTGTGTGTGGTGTAAGGAAATGGACCAATTTCATTTTTCTGCATGTGGCTGTCAAATTTTCCCAACACTATTTATTGAAGAGGCTGTCTTTTTTCCATTGGACATTCTTTCCTGCTTTGTCGAAGATTAGTTGACTGTAGAGTTTAGGGTCTATTTCTGGGCTCTCTATTCTGTTCTATTGATATGTGTCTCTTTTTGTGCCAGTACCATGCTGTCTTAATGAGGTGCAACCAAAAATGGAGGCTCTCACTGCTAGGATAAATGAGGCAGAAGAAAGAATTAGTGATATAGATGACCAAATGACAGAGAATAAAGAAGCTAAGCAAAAGAGGGACAAACAGCTACTGGACCTTCAGGGGAGAATTCAAGAGATAAGTGACACCATAAGACGAAAAAATATTAGTATATTTGGGATTCCAGAAGAAGAAGAAAGACAGAGGGGAGCAGAAGGTATACTAGAGAGAATTATTGGGGATCTTTCCCTGCATATTTTCAGACCACAGTGCTCTAAAGCTAGAACTCAACCACAAAAGGAAGTTTGGAAAGAACCCAAATACATGGAGACTAAACAGCATCCTTCTAAAGAATGAATAGGTCAACCGGGAAATTAAAGAAGAATTGAAAAAAATCATGGAAAAAAAATGATAATTAAAATACAACGGTTCAAAATCTGTGGGACACAACAAAGGCAGTCCTGAGAGGAAAATATATAGCGGACAAGCCTTTCTCAAGAAACAAGAAAGGTCTCAGGTACACAACATGACCCTACACTTAAAGGACCTGGAGAAAGAACAATAAAGAAACCCTAAGCCCAGCAGGAGAAGAGAAATCATAAA
>NW_026755870.1:0-1191 GCF_022355385.1 Mustela nigripes
CTCATTTTTAATTTTTGTTTTAAGCACTGTGAGGAATGGGTCCAGCTTCATTATTTTGTATTCGGATAGCCAGTGGTCCTAGGACCATTTGTCAAAGACTGTTCTTTCCCCCTTTGAATTGTCTGGGTACCCTTTTTGAAAATCTTTGTCCATAAGTGTGTGGGTTTATCTCTGGAGCCTTGATTATATTCTGTAGATCAATTCATCTTATGCCAATGCACAATGTCTGGATTACTGTAGCTTTTTGTATTAAGTTTTGAAACCTGGAAGTGTGAGAATCCAACTTTGTTCTTTGTTTTCAAGATTGCTTTGGCCATTCTGAGTCACTTGCATTTTCATATGAAATTTCAGGAACACTTGCCAACTTCTGCAAAACAGGCAGCTGAGATTTTGATAGAGATTGCCTTGAATACAGAAGTCAATTTGGGGAGTCTTGTCATCTTAATACTAAAATTTCCAGTCTAAGAACATGCAATGTCTTTCCCTTTACTTAGGTCTTATTTGATTTCTTGTAATGATGTTTTGTTATTTTCAGCATACAAGACTTATACTTCTTTTTTTTCATTTTTATTTTTTTATTAACATATAATGTATTATTAGCCCCAGGGGTACAGGTCTATGAATTGCCAGGTTTATACACTTCACAGCACTTACCATAGCACATACCTTCCCCAATGTCCATCACCCAACCACCCTCTCCCTTTACCCCCGCCCCGGGCAACACTCAGTTTGTTTTTTGAGATTAAGAGTCTCTTATAGACTTGTACTTTTGTTAAATTTATTACTGGATATTTTACTCTTGTGTATTGTAAGTAGAACAAGGTTTTCTTGATTTCATTTGTGGATTGTTCATTGCTAGTATGTAGAAATATAAAAAATTTTGTATATTGATCTTGTATCCTATAACTTTGTTGAACTCCTTTATTAGCTCTAATAATTTTTTATGTATTTGGTAGGATTTTCTATAAACAAGAGCATATCATATGAAAATGGAGATAGTTTTAATTCTTTCCAGTTTATATGCCTATTACTTTATTTCCTTGCTCAGTTTTCCTGGCTAGAACCTCCAGCACAATGTTTAATAAAAATGGCAAGAGAGAAGACATTCTTGTTTCTGATCTTTGGGGCAGGGAAAACTTTCAGTTCTTGCTGATTCAGTATGAAGTTAACTGCCAGTTTTTCTTAGATGCT
>NW_026755871.1:0-1191 GCF_022355385.1 Mustela nigripes
GGCTCAATCACCCAGACTCTCACTGGAGCAACCAGACCCTGCTCCAGGCCAGCAGAGGTGCACAGGCCAGGCCACTCCTCTCGGCTTGCTCCCTGTCCTTCCTGGCTGAACCCCATCCTCTCAGGGACGAACCTCCAAGGACAGTGCCGGTCAGTGGGTGACAGACAAGTGTTCATGCAGATGGAGTTTTAGTGGCAACAGCAAGAGCCACATGAACTGTGTGAGCAAGAGAGGTCTTTACAATGCACATAGGCTGCTCATGGAAGCTGCAGGATGGACAGAGCCTCAACCAGGGCCTTTGGCACTGGACAGAGCTCATCCACACCCTCAGGATCTTCTGGCTGTGACCCCCTGACCCTGCCAACTCCAACCTTTGTATCCCTCAAGTTAAGCTTGTATGAGAGAGGGGGCCGGACTTCCTGCTGACACCCCTCCTCTCGCACAGAGTCGGGTAAGGGGGAGTCCCCTTGATCTGACGCTCTAATAGAGGTCGTCGTCAGTAACTCTGGTCTTGCCCGCCAGAAGATGGAGCTAACCAGGCACACAAGATAGATCCTCAGAGAGAGGGCATTTGGGGCTCTCCCTGCAGGAAGAGAGAGAAACACCAGGGAGTGGGACTCCGTGAGAAAGGGGAGCTCTGAGCACTAGGGGAGGGCGGCCGTGGGCTGTGCGCTGCCTTACTGGTCAGGGGCTCAGGCTTCGTGTTGGCTTGCAGGGAGTTCCCAGGCTTCATCCCACCAACAGGTCCATCAAAAACCAAACTGACCTCCATCAAACATTTTCAACTCCAGCCACGAAAAGGCTCTGGGGCCCTGGCGGCCAAGGAGGCCCAAGACGCTATGTACAAATGGTTCCACGGTGGGGGAAGAGTGGGACAGGCGTGATGGAACTGGGGGCAGCTTATTTCTACAGAACCCCCATAAGTTAAAGGTTTCCAGATCCAGATCAATATGAAAACAATGACATTTTGATAGAATGGCAACCGAGGATGGCATAGAATACTCAAAATTTAGGGAAAAAATATACTAAATGTTGACAAGATTTCTATAGTCTTTATTGAGAAGCATTAAACAAGTACCTGAGGGACAGCCATGTTAGAACAGGTGTGGATTAGCGATTCAAGGTTTCAAAGATGTCAATCTTGCCCTGATTAATCTAGAAAGTCAATAAACATCTCGATGTAAAAACCCC
>NW_026755872.1:0-1191 GCF_022355385.1 Mustela nigripes
AAACAAATGATAATGAAAATACAATGGTTCAAAATCTGTGGGACAAAGGCAGTCCCGAGAGGAAAATTTATAGCGGTACAAGCCTTTCTCAAGAAACAAGAAAGGTCTCAGGTACACAACCTAACCCTACACCTAAAGGAGCTGGAGAAAGAACAAGAAAGAAACCCTAAGCCTAGCAGGAGAAGAGAAATCATAAAGATCAGAGCAGAAATCAATGAAATAAAACAAACAAACAAAAAAAAACCAATAGAACAAATCAACGAAACTAGGAGCTTGTTCTTTGAAAGAGTTAATAAGATTGATAAACCCCTCACTGAAATGGACAGATTATCAAAAAAATATGGACCAGACTTATCAAAAAGAAAACAGAAAGGACCCAAATAAATAAAATCATGAATGAAAGAGGAGAGATCACAACTAACACCAAAGAAATACAAACTATATAAGAACATACTATGAGCAACTCTACACCAACAAATTTGACAATCTGGAAGAAATGGATGCATTCCTAGACACATATAAACTACCACAACTGAACCAGGAAAAAATAGAAAGCCTGAACAGACCCATAACTAGTAAGGAGATTGAAACAGTCTTTAAAAATCTCCAAACAAACAAAAGCCCAGGGCCAAATGGCTTTCCAGGGGAATTCTACCAAACATTTAAAGAACTAATTCCTATTCTCCTGAAACTGTTCCATAAAATAGAAATGGAAGGAAAACTTCCAAACTCATTTTATGAGGCCAGCATCACCTTGATCCCTAAACCAGACAAGGATCCCATCACAAAAGAGAACTATAGACCAATATCCTTGATGAACACTGATGCAAAAATTCTCACCAACATACTAGCCAATAGGATTCAACAGTACATTAAAAGGATTATTCACCACGACCAAGTGGGATTTATTCCAGGGCTGCAAGGTTGGTTCAGCATCTGCAAATCAGTCAATGTGATACAACACATCAATAAAAGAAAGAACAAGAACCATATGATACTCTCAATAGATGATGAAAAAGCATTTGACAAAGTACAGCATCCCTTCCTGATCAAAACTCTTCAAAGTATAGGGATAGAGGGCACATACCTCAATATCATCAAAGCCATCTATGAAAAACCCACTGCAAATATCATTCTCAATGCAGAAAAGCTTTCAGTTTTTCTCCATTGAGAATGATATTTGCAGTGGGT
>NW_026755873.1:0-1191 GCF_022355385.1 Mustela nigripes
CCCTGAACAATTTTGACCCTTAAATCTTTAAGGTGGTTGAAGGTGGAAGGTCTCATCTTCTGTAACTTCTTCGTGCTGAATAGGGGTGTAGAGCTGTCCCTACCTACTGGGGTCAATATTGATCAGTGGAGGAATGTATAGGGGAGTTACGAAAGGCGGAGGCAGCCGAATCCAGCGCTGACAGTGAAGGGGCATCCTCTCACGCGACAAGGATCGTCTGTCGTGGTGAAGTCATTGCAGCAATGGAGTCTCGGCACCAAGTAGAGAAACACTGAACAAAGCAACATATTAAGGTTAATGAGGCGATAAAAATGAGAAGCCCGAGAAGGAGATTTGGCCATAGCCCTCCTTCAAGCCAGGAACTTAACTAATCACTAAAAGAGAGAGGGGGACCTTGTAGAGCCTTAATCTGGGCACTCATATCCTTTATTAGTCCTGTGATACTTTTGTGATAGTCTGGGATGTACACACAACATTCTGTCTTGATAATTGCACATGTGCCACCCTGGGCTGCTGTCAGGACATCTAAGGCCATCCTTAGTATAGCGATAAGGAGGGTTTTGTAACTTAGGCCCATATTTGATTTGGGAGTTATGGCTTGATAGCATCCCCTTTCCTTCCAAATAGCTCCCTGGGCATGTAGTACCAGGAAGGCATATTTGGAGTCAGTATAAATGTTAATTCTTAGGCTTTGACAATTTGGCTACTAAGACAAATTTGGACCTGATGTGACATCATTACAGTCAGGGACTGTCCCATAGTGAGCTTTGAGGCTCCTTTTATGAGGGCAGTTCTATGCTTAGCTAAAGCATCTGTTTGCAATCGCACCTCAACAGAGGTGGCCTTTAGGATAAATATGACTAAGGGATGAAACCAATAAGAAGACCTTTGAGTGGTCCAGCCTTAACAATATCCTGATTACAGAGGATCATTGTCAAGTGGGAGAACTTGTCAAGAGATAAGGGGAGTCCCCCATGCATCATACAATCCACTCATAAAGAAAGTGGGGTCATCCATTATCTCCACAAGTCCATAGTTAATCCTATGGAGTGCAATAGGCTGGCTTTTAGGCAATTTCATTATCCCAGCCACACATAAGGTGTTAGTTAAGTTATACAATTGTAGGGGAATCAATCCCATTTTTCAGTTGTTTAATCATGTGCCGTGGGGTCTGCGAATATCCCCACAAAA
>NW_026755874.1:0-1190 GCF_022355385.1 Mustela nigripes
TTCGGCTGTACCCCAAATATATAGGCTGACCTGGGCACTAATGCCCAGGTCAGCCTATATATTTGGGGTACAGCCGAATGCCGTGCAGGTTGATCCTCATTGGGGGTTTATGGGTAGCCCCAGAGGGCTATGTTTTTCTTCTGGAGGGCAAGCAGAGTGCTGCATTGTAGTTCTGGATTGCCAATCGGGAGGGCTTGTGGGCCAGTAGTCTGAGGACGGAAGTCTGAGAAACCAAGCTAGGCATAGGTTTCTGGGTGAGACCCCAATCGAGACCTCGTGCCTCTGAAGTCAGGGCGAGGATCATCGGATCGCTCAGGTTGGACATTCTGTCCCTGTTGGCCCCTTCTTGAACGGGGGGTCGATCACGAGGTCATGGGGGTTTTCCCACGATGGGAGTTGTGAGAAGCTCCCAACTGCAAAGAATCTACTACATGACAATTGAGACCTGTTGGTTGGCTCGAGGACAACGATTCCGAGCAGGGTTCTAAGGATGGATGGCTGGGTAGCCCACCTCGCATTCCAATTGTCTCCAAGCAACAAGACAGGTCAGATCTGCTGGATCTGGCGGAGCAACCGAGGAGGCTGAGTTGAAATGGACTCTCCCGTGGATGTGTCCTAATATGATTTTGTGTCTATGGAGACCTTGGAATGAAGCGGTGGCCCTGGGGCCCTGAAGGGTTCTCCTAAAGAGAGGCTTTCACACAGCTCCATCGTGGAAGTTTCCCATGTGTAGATGAGATTTGTTCTGATGGGTGAGTCAAGAAACAGTCATATGCTGTTATTGAAATCCATTCCTCTGAGGAGAGATGCCTGGAAAACAAAGCAATGGATCGGATAGGTGCCTAGGGGCCTCTTCGTTCCTTTTTACCTCTGGGGACATCAGTCTACGGGTCTGAGTGCCGGTAGGCCCTCAGATGGGCCCAGAATGCCCCTGTTTTTCCTGGGAAGCCATAAATATTGGGGTGGCCTCAGGGACTTTTGAGGTTTATCCTATTAGTATGGTTTTGCAATTGGAATGGGCACATACAATACCCTTGGAGAGGGCAAGCACAGTAGTCAGGTTTGGCTCCAGGGGACTGAGCCTGTAGGGTGTGTATGCCAGGGCTGTTTGGACAGTTGTCTGAAAACACAAACTCGGCTTATGCTCGGGTCATAGGTATGGCAGGACTGATCTACAGACCATGAGGAGA
>NW_026755875.1:0-1190 GCF_022355385.1 Mustela nigripes
ATCCTAATATTTGTGGCTTCCCAGGACAAACAGGTGCTATCTGGGAATATCTGAGCACCTACCGGCACTCAGACCCGTAGACTGATGCCCCCATAGGTAAAAAGGAATGAACAGACCCCTAGGCAACTTTCGGATCCATTGCTTTGGTTTCCAGGGATCTCTCCTCAGAGGCCTGGATTTCAATCACAGCATATGGCTGTTTCTTGACTCACCCATCAGAACAAATCTCATCTACACATGGGAAACTTGCACGATGGAGCTGAGTGAAAGCCTCTCTTTAGGAGAACCCTTCAGGGCCCCAGTGCCACTGCTTCATTCCAAGGTCTCCATAGACTCAAAATCATATTAGGACACATCCACGGGAGAGTCCATTTCAACTCAGCTTCTTCGGTTGCTCCCCCAGATCCAGCAGATCTAACCTGTTTTCTTGCTTGGAGACAATTGGAATGCGAGGTGGGCTACCTAGCCATCCGTCTTTAGAACCCTGCTCGGAAATATTGTCCTTGAGCCAACCAACAGGTTTCAATATCCTGTAGAAGAATGTTTGCAGTTGGGAGTTCTCACAACTCCCATCGATGGAAAACCCCCATGGCCTCGTGATCCACCCCCCCTTCAAGAAGGGGCCATCAGGGACAGAATGTCCAACCTGAGCGATCGTCTGATCCTCGCCCTGTCTTCAGATGCACGTGATCTCGATTCAGGTCTCACCCAGAAACCTAGGGCTATCTTGGGTTCTCAGACGTCCGTCCTCAGACTATTGGCCCACAAGCCCTCCAGTTTGGCAATCCAGAACTACAATGCAGCACTCTGCATGCCCTCCAGAAGAAAAACATTGCCCTCTGGGGCTACCCAGAAACAGCAAATGAGGATCAACCTGCATGCCATTCGGCTGTACCACTCACAACTCCCATCGCTGGAAAACCCCCAAGGCCTCGTGATCCACCACCCCTTCATAAGGGGCCATCAGGGACAGAATGTCCAACCTGAGCGATCGTCTGATCCTCGCCCTGTCTTCAGATGCACGTGATCTCGATTCAGATCTCACCCAGAAACCTAGTGCTATCTTGGGTTCTCAGACGTCCGTCCTCAGACTATTGGCCCACAAGCCCTCCAGTTTGGCAATCCAGAACTACAATGCAGCACTCTGCATGCCCTCCAGAAGAAAAACATTGCCCTCTGGGGCTACCCAG
>NW_026755876.1:0-1190 GCF_022355385.1 Mustela nigripes
GCTGCCACATAGATGAGGGTTAAATGTGTTTAGTACATAGTAGATGCTTAGTACAAGTTTGCTATCATACTTTAATTTTTACTATGGCTCCAAAGCTCATGCTGTTTTCCCTGTGATGCAATGGGTTGGGGGAATGTCACAGCTAAAGAAATATGAAAAAATATTAGAATCTTCATTCTTTTTTTTTAAGATTTTATTTATTTATTTGACAGACAGAGATCACAAGTAGGCAGAGAGGCAGGCAGAGAGAGAGAAAGAGGAAGGGAAGCAGGCTCCCTGCTGAGCAGAGAGCCCTATGTGGGGCTCGATCTCAGGACCCTGAGACCATGACCTGAGCCGAAGGCAGAGCCACCCAGGCACCCCTAGAATCTTCATTCTTTACAGGGGGAAAATATATGTCTATATAATATTATTATATTATATATATATATAATAAAAATATATCATTCCACTTGGGAGTTTGGGAGAGAGCCAGGTAGCAGTTGATGATTACATGAGTAGTCTCGTATATTTATGTATAAGAACGGTGTACAGTATGGGGCTATATATCCTTCTTCAGGTAAACAACCTCTCAACACCAATCCAAAATGCGACTTACTTTATAAAATTTTTCCGATCCTCTAACTGGGATGGGATTATGTTTTCCTTTAACCGCCCACCCCTGCACACACCCCCCCACCCCGAATGTTCTTACTTGCTTATTATTCCCTGATTTATATCACAGTTACTTGCGTACTCTCCAAAGAACCTGAAGCTCAGTTTTGGCCTGGCCTTTAGCATCTCCTCTGTGGTATTTCTTGGAATACCTCAGTTCTGGTATGCAGGTACTCCAGTCTTTATCTGAATTGAGCTGCATTATTAAGTTTTCATTTTTATCCCCCCCGCCTTTTTTTTTTCTGACCCCTTTAGACAATACTGAAAGGCATCCACAGAACATTTACTTTCTGTAGACCATAGAGTTTGTTTTTTTAAAGCGATAGGCTAATTCCTAAAATTTTAAGTTTGTGTACTTCTTTAAAAACAAACATTACTTTAATGAAAACAGATCCTGAATTTGGTATCTGCATACCAATGATTAGGAATTGGTGGGGGAGGAAACAAACTTTGTTTCACTCTGGCACCAAAAGGCTTTCATGCAAAAAGACTAAATGCTCCCTTTAACTGACTCAGTTGCACAGATGTGTGGATGC
>NW_026755877.1:0-1190 GCF_022355385.1 Mustela nigripes
TCGTCGCACTCAAGAATGGGCGGGGCCTCAGGGTGAATGCTGGTTTGTCCTACAGTGAATGTTGGACAACATGCCAACCACAATGTTTTTTGCCATGAGTAAGGAAGAGTTCTGATTTCGGCATCACAGTGACCCGTGGGTAGTGATTGGAGATAAGGTCTAGGTTCTGAAAACCGAGGTTGAGAAGAGATGACGACCTAAGGCCATGGCGGGTCCGATGGCTCAGTGTGCGGATAGCTGTCTGGGTGGGGCCAGGAGGTCCAGTCTCAGGCTTTGTCAGAAAGGGCATTAGTGCGCAGGTCAGCCTATATATTTGGGGTACAGCCGAATGGTGTGCCCGTTGATCCTCATTTGGGATTTTTGGGTAGTCCCAGAGGGCAATGTTTTTCTTCTAGAGGGCAGGCAGAGTGCTGCATTGTAGTTCTGGATTGCCAAACTGGAGGGATTGTGGGCCAGTAGTCTGAGGACCTAAGTCTGAAAACCCAAGCTAGGCCTAGGTTTCTGGGTGAGGATATGGCAGGCACCATCTACAGACCTGAATCGAGATCTCGTGCATCTGAAGTCAGGGAGAGGGTCAGACGATTGCTCAGGTTGAACAGTCATTCCCTGATGGCCCGTTCTTGAAGGAGGGGTGGATCACGAGGCCATGGGTGTTTTCCCACAATGGGAGTTGTGAGAAGCTCCCAACTGCAAAGATTCTTCTGCAGGACAATTGAGACCTCTCGGTGGGCTCCAAGACAATGATTCCGAGCAGGGTTCTAAGGATGGATGGCTGGGTAGCCCACCTCGCATTCCAATTGTCTCCAAGCAACAAGACAGGTTAGATCTGCTGGATGTGGCGGAGCAACCGAGGAGGCTGAGTTGAAATGGACTCTCCCGTGGATGTGTCCTAATATGATTTAGTGTCTATGTAGACCTTGGAATTAAGCGGTGGCACTGGGGCCCTGAAAGGTCCTCCTAAAGAGAGGCTTTCACATAGCTCCATTATGCAAGTTTCCCATGTGTAGATGAGATTTATTCAGATGGGTGAGTCAAGAAACAGCCATGTGCTGTTATTGAAATCCAAGCCCCTGAGGAGAGATGCCTGGAAACCAAAGCAATGGATCCGATAGGTGCCTAGGGGCCTGTTCGTTCCTTTTTACCTCTGCAGACATCAGTCTACAGGTCTGAGTGCCGGTAGGTGCTCAGAT
>NW_026755878.1:0-1190 GCF_022355385.1 Mustela nigripes
ATAAGTTTAAATATAAGTAATGATAAAATGCTCTATTTTAACTTATACAGGTACACTCACTTTTGAATTTGTTGCAGAAAAGCCTGATGTTAAAAAAATAAGAGTATTTAAAACATATTTTAGTATATTGGGTTAAAAATTATATCCTGAGATTTCAGGTTTTTAAGTAATGTCTGTTGGGGAAAAATATATCATTCAAATAAACAAGATAAATATAACACAAGAAAAGTGATGAATTTAGTTGAGTATTATCACTAGATGTGGTTTGATGATATCTAGTTAAAAATTACAGGATGGCATTTATTGCCAAAACAGAAAATTGGAATTTATGCAAATTTGACTATGTGAAACAATTATTTTAGCTTTTTTATCAGTATTTTAAGTTGGAAAAATGAAGGGTGCTCAGGTGGCTCAGTGAGTTGAACATCTAACTCTTGTTTTCAGCACAGGTCTTGATCTCAAGGTCATGAGTTCAAGACTTTCATTGAGCTCCACACTGGGTGTAGAACATTTACAAAAATAAAAAGTTGGAAACATGAAATTTGGAGATAAGAAGTAACTATTGACCAGTTGATAAAGTTGACCTAGGGTCAATTTGAGAAGTCAAATAATAATACCTGAAAAAAAAACAAATACAACTCTCCATTGAAATCCAATGTTGGAATTTTTACATATTGCATAGTTTATTCTAAAAATGACTGTATTTAAAACAAAGTTAAAATATTATTATATTTTATTTAATATCTTTAAGCCTTATATTTTTCACTTGTAAAAAAGGAATAAGAACATGAAATATTTAATAACATTATGAACCTGTAAAATTTATTAATGAAGTTATTTGCTCACAATGAATTTACAATAAATGTGAGCTACTACTGTATCATAAACTGTAGCAACCAAATTTTCTTTAATCTTGAACAACATAATTTAAATTCTATATGTTATTTCCCTTGATATTAAATCTGATATCAAAAGTAATTTCAACTCATCATAGAGCATATGAGTTCTCCAAAAATACTCCAAATATATTTTAAGAAACAAACATTTAAATAGTATTCAGAAATGAATACTGTTACATTTTGGTGTTTATCTTCTACTTTTCACAAAGCACTTTTATGCAAAGACTTTTTTTTAACAATATGGAATATTTTCTTCCCCATATATCTTCAGTGTTCTCATCAAAAATACAC
>NW_026755879.1:0-1190 GCF_022355385.1 Mustela nigripes
TCAATGTGGTTTTAATTTGAATCTCCCTGAGGGCTAGTGATGATGAACATTTTTTCATGTGCCTGATAACCATTTGTATGTCTTCACTGGAGAAGTATCTGTTCATGTCTTCTGCCCATTTTTTGACATGATTATCTGTTTTGTGTGTGTTGAGTTTGAGAAGTTCTTTATAGATCCTGGATATCAGCCTTTTGTCTGTACTGTCATTTGCAAATATCTTCTCCCATTCCGTGGGTTGCCCCTTTGTTTTGTTGACTCTTTCCTTTGCTATGCAGAAGAAGCTTTTGATCTTGATGAAGTCCCAAAAGTTCATTTTCATTTTTGTTTCCTTTGCCTTTGGAGACATATCTTGAAAGAAGTTGCTGTGGCTGATATCGAAGAGGTTACTGCCTATGTTCTCGTCTAGGATTCTGATGGATTCCTGCCTCACGTTGAGGTCTTTTATCCATTTTGAGTTTATCTTTGTGTATGGTGTAAGAGAATGGTCAAGTTTCATTCTTCTACATATAGCCGTCCAATTTTCCCAGCACCATTTATTGAAGAGACTGTCTTTTTTCCACCGTATATTTTTTCCTGCTTTGTCAAAGACTATTTTGGTCCTCAAAAATTTAAAGGAGAAGTTAAATGAGCTAGGGAGAGTTTTTTGGCAGAAAGGATTTGGATTGCCGTTTACCATTCACCTATCCATCATTCACTGCCTATCAGTCTACCATCTATTTATCCATCCATCTATCTCTCCGTCCATCCACCCATTCATTAGCCTTTGAATTCTGTAAGGCAAGGACCATGATTTATTCATTTTGATATTTCAAGGTCAGTGTGCTTGTCACATAGTAGATGTGTTGGTTTAATGAATGAACAAATGTCCTAGGCAATGTTCTAATAAGAATTAGAGTATTCTTCTATAGAGTTTTCAACTGGGATAATAATGACTAGATAAAAACAAGAATATATGTAACTTGGCAACCCAATAGACATGTTCTTGGGAATTACAAACAAGGGCTATGGGAGTCGAGAAAAGGGTGAAATTACTTTCAGTCTTGGGTGAGGGTGTTGGCAATCACAGGAGGCTTCATGGAGGAGGTGGCATTTAAGTTGGATGTGGAAGGACAGGTAGGCCTGGGTATTAGAGATGGGCAGAGGGCAGGATTCTAATCTCCTTTAAGAGGAAATCTTTTTTCTTTTTTTTT
>NW_026755880.1:0-1190 GCF_022355385.1 Mustela nigripes
AGGGCACATATTGCATGGAGCACTGGGTGTGGTGCATAAACAGTGAACTTTGGAACCCTGAAAAAAATAAAATAAAAATGACAACAACTCTTTTTCCCAACATGTGGTAGGAGCCCCCAAATGATTGGAAGCAGCCTCCATTAGAGATCAATCCACTTGTGCTCGCTTCGGCAGCACATATACTAAACTTGGAGATCAATCCACTGCATGTTGAAGGTCCTCCCACTTCAAAAAGACCAAGAAATATCCAATCCCAAAACAAAGTAAGGGCCAGCTCCACCTCATGGAATACCACCTGCTCTCCCTTAGATAGTGTGCTGTTGCTTTAATAAACCTTCCTTCTGCTTTCACTTGGGCATTGATCTCTAATTCTCACGGGCCAACAATAAAAATAATGATGGTTTACCATTACAATTCATAGAAAAGGAGGTACAGGGAAATTGAATGAAAGGGAAAAACAAAGTAGGTTCATAAGTCAATCTTCCTTGTAAAAAAATTAACCTGAAAGTGCGTTTCTGCCACCTCTCTCCTGTTTGATATGATAAAGAATGACCACGGTACATGAATTATAGTTCGGGATTTTGAAAAGCATAATAGCTTTATACCAACACTTGAGTATTTATTTATTTATTTATTTATTGCTAACAAGATAGCTCGATTTGATATGCGGTTCCTGACAACCAACCTCAGAAGAAATTCCATCTTCATGAGAAGTCAGAAAGAACCACAAACCAAACCTCAAAATAGATTCAAAGAGAAAATACTCTTAAAAAAATTTCCCTTCCTGGGGCACCCGAGTAGCTCAGTGAGTTTGGCTCACTGGCCTTTGCGTTCGGGTCAGGTCATGAATCTAGGGTCCTGGGAATGAGCCCCATGTCTGGTTCTCTGCTCAGCAGGGGGCCTGCTTCCACTTCTCTCTCTGCCTGCTCTCTGCCTACTTGTGATCTCTGTCTGTCAAATAAATAAATAAAATCTTTAAAAAAATTTCCCTTGGGCACCTGGTTGGCAGAGTGAGTTAAAGCCTCTGCCTTCAGCTCAGGTCATGATTCCAGGGTCCTGGGATCGATCCCCACATAAGGCTCACTCCTCAGCAGGGAGCCTGTTTCTTCCTCTCTCTCTGCCTGCCTCTCTTCCTACTTGTGCTCTCTATCAAATAAATAAATAAAATCTTTAAAAATAAAATTTCCCTT
>NW_026755881.1:0-1190 GCF_022355385.1 Mustela nigripes
AAACCAGAGAGGGAGACAATCCATAAGAGACTCTTAATCTCAGGAAACAAACTGAGGGTTGCTGGAATGGAGGTGGGTGGGAGGGATGGGGTGGCTGGGGGCGGACACTGGGGAGGGCATATGCTATGGTGAGTGCTGTGAATTGTGTAAGACTGATGATTCACAGACCTGTATCCCTGAAACAAATATTATAGTATATGTTAATTTGAAAAAAAAACAAACAACAACAGCAACAACAAAAGCTCCTGCAAGACAGACTCACTACTAAGTGAGAAGCTCATAGAGCAGCCAAGGTAAGTGCTGGATCTATTACATAACAGGTAAGTTCTCTGTACACATAAAGCATTGATATTCTGGCATATCGGGTCTTTTCTGTGATTTTGGTTAGCATAAATCCTTTCTTCAAAACCTGATAATCTTTAAGTAAACTGATGAAGTCATAATAATAAAAACAGAAAACTCGGGGCACCTGGGTGGCTCAGTGGGTTAAAGCCTCTACCTTCAGCTCAGGTCATGATCCCAGGGTCCTGAGACCCAGCCCTGCATCAGGCTGTCTTCTCCGCAGGGAACCTGCTTCCTCCTCTCTATGCCTGCCTCTCTGCCTACTTGTGACCTCTGTCTGTCAAATAAATAATAAAATCTTAAAAAAAATAAACAAACAGAAAACTGAAGTTTCTGCACAATTATGAAGCCAAATTAGACTCAGTCTTAGGAACCAGCTGGCCTCCATCTGATTATTTTGTTTTAATAGTTACTCACATTTTACATTTCTTAATGAATTATCTCTCTCTGAATTTAGACATTCTTTTTTTTTTAAAGATTTTATTATTTATTTATTTATTTGACAGAGAGAGAGATCACAAATAGGCAGAGAGACAGAGAGAGAGATGAGGAGAAGGAGGCTCCCCGCTGAGCAGAGAGCCCCATGCGGGACTCGATCCCAGGCCCCTGGGATCATGACCCGAGCTGAAGGCAGAGGCTTAACCCACTGAGCCACCCAGGCGCCCCTGAATTTAGACATTCTTATGTAATTATTTCAAGATGTATTTCCAAGACTGAAAAACATTTGGAAACTTCTTTCTTTTTCCTGCTTTCATTTGGTTTGCCTGCTCATTCTTCCCAGCTTCTCCTCTATCGTATCACCCAGTTGGCTCTCCAAACCAAGGCTCCTTATCTTGCCATATCTGTGA
>NW_026755882.1:0-1190 GCF_022355385.1 Mustela nigripes
GAGTCTGCTTCTCCCTCTGACCTTCTCCTTGCTCATGCTCTCTCTCATTGTCTCTTTCTCAAATAAATAAATAAAATCTTTTAAAAAATAAAAATAATGGGGCGCCTGGGTGGCTCAGTGGATTAAAGCCGCTGCCTTCAGCTCAAGTCATGATCTCAGTGTCCTGGGATCGAGCCCCACATCGGGCCCTCGGCTCAGCAGGGGGCCTGCTTCCCCCTCTGTCTCTGCCTGCCTCTCTGCCTACTTGTGATCTCTCTCTCTGTCAAATAAAATAAATAAAATCTTTTAAAAAAATAAAATAAAAAAATAAAAATAAAAATAAAATAAAATGATAAAGTTTTCAGAAGAAAACACAAAGGTAAATGTTAGTGGTCTTGAATCTAACAACGGCTCCTCAGCCATAACACCAAAGTACAAGCAACTTTAAAAAAATAATAAACAAATAAATGGGACTCAACCAAAATGTCCCCGTTTTGTGCTTCCAAGGACCCCATTGACAAAGTCAAAAGACAAGCCACTAAATGGGAGAAAATATTTGGAGGTCATATATAAGGAACATGCATTCAGACTGTGTGAATAATTCTTACAACTCAAATAAAAAGACAACCCAGTTAAGAAATGAGCAAAGAGGGGCGCCTGGATGGCTCAGCGGGTTAAGCTGCTGCCTTCGGCGCAGGTCATGTACTCGGAGTCCTGGAATCGAGCCCCGCATTGGGCTATCTGCTCAGCAGGGAGCCTGCTTCTTCCTCTCTCTCTGCCTGCCTCTCGGCCTGCTTGTGATCTCTCTCAATAAATCTCGCTCAAATAAATAAATAAAATCTTTAAAAAAAATGAACAAGGAACTTGAATACACATTTCTCCAATACTCAAATGTATACATTAATATATAAATGTATATATAAATATATTTTACATTATCATATATTTATATAAACATATTTATGTAAATATATTTACATTCTTAAATATGTATTAAATATAATAAAATAAGAAATATATATATTTGAAGATACATATAAGGTATATATAAAATATATGGGACAATAAGCACGTGAAAATATGCTCAACATCACTAATCATTCGGGAAATGCAAATCAAAACCATGGTGAGATACCACCTCCCACCCACGTGGATGGCTACTATCAAAAAACCCAAAAGCAGGTGTTGGAAGGATGTGAAGAGCTGGAACC
>NW_026755883.1:0-1190 GCF_022355385.1 Mustela nigripes
CTTTCTCCAGCTCCTTTAGGTGTAGGGTTAGGTTGTGTACCTGAGTCCTTTCTTGTTTCTTGAGAAAGGCTTGTACCACTATGTATTTTCCTCTCAAGACTGCTTTTGTTGTTTCCCACAGGTTTTGAACTGTTGTGTTTTCTTTATAATTTGTTTCCATGAATTTTTTCAATTCTTCTTTAATTTCCTGGTTGACCTATTCATTCTTTAGAAGGATGCTGTTTAGTCTCCATGTATTTGGGTTCTTTCCAAATTTCCTCTTGTGATTGAGTTCTCGCTTCAGAGCATTGTGGTCTGAAAATATGCAGTGAATGGTCCCAATCTTTTGATACCAGTTGAGACCTGATTTAGGACCAAGGATGTGATCTATTCTGGAGAATGTTCCATGTGCACTAGAGAGGAATGTGTATTCTGTTGCTTTGGGATGAAATGTTCTGAATATATCTGTGATGTCCATCTGGTCCAGTGTGTCATTTAAGGCTTTTATTTCCTTGTTGATCTTTTGCCTGGATGATCTGTCCATTTCAGTGAGGGGAGTGTTAAATTCCCCTAATATTATGGTATTATTGTTGATGTGTTTCTTTGATTTTGTTATTAATTGGTTTATATAGTTGGCTGCTCCCATGTTGAGGGCATAGATATTTAAAATTGTTAGATCTTCTTGTTGGACAGATCGTTTGTGTATGATATAGTGTCCTTCCTCATCTCTTATTATAGTCTTTGGCTTAAAATCTAATTGTTCTGATATAAGGATTGCCACTCCTACTTTCTTTTGTTGTCCATTAGCATGGTAAATTATTTTCCATCCCCTCACTTTAAATCTGGAGGTGTCTTCGGGTTTAAAATGAGTTTCTTGTAGGCAACATTTAGATGGGTTTTGTTTTATTATACATTCTGATATCCTGTGTCTTCATTGGGGCATTGAGCCCATTAACATTCAGGGTAACTATTGAGAGATATGAATTTAGTGCCATTGTATTGCCTTAAGGTGAATGTTCCTGTGTATTGTCTTTGTTCCTTTCTGATCTACTACTTTTAGGCTCTCTCTTTGCTTAGAGGACCCCTTTCAATATTTCCTGTAGAGCTGGTTTGGTGTTTGCAAATTCTTTCAGTTTTTGTTTGTCCTGGAAGCTTTTAATCTCTCCTTCTATTTTCAATGATAGCCTAGCTGGATATAGTATTCTTGGCTG
>NW_026755884.1:0-1190 GCF_022355385.1 Mustela nigripes
TTTTTTTTTGTGTTGAATTTTTCCGTCTTGTCATTTTGTCAGGAGAAGAGTATATGAAGGGTCAAGTAAAATACTAAAAGGGTGGCAACAACCCCAGGAAATTATGCTTTAACCAAATTAGAAGAGATCCCAAATCGTGAGGGGGGAGAAAGGGGATAAAAAGAGGTTCAAAAAGGAAGAAAGAAAAAAAAGAAATAAAAAAAAAAAGAAAAAAGAAAGAAAAAAAGAAGAAAAGAATTTAAAAATAAGAAAACACCTAAGAAAAATATAAAAAAGAAAAAATATATGTGTTAGATAAACTAGTAAAAAATCGTTAAAAAAGAAAAAGGTAACAGTTAAAATAAAATTTTTACCCGAAGGCGAGAAAAAAAAACAATAAATGAAAAAGAAAAAAATTAAATTAACCGCAAAACTAAAAAAAATCACAGGGAAAAAGCCATGAGTTCCGTGCTTTGCTTTCTCCTCCTCTAGAATTCTGCTGCTCTCCTTGGTATGGAAACCGCACTCTTTGGTAGGTGAACTTGGTCTCGGCTGGATTTCTTGTTAATCTTCTGGGGGAGGGGCCTGTTGTAGTAATTCTCAAGTGTCTTTGCCCCAGGCGGAATTGCACCGCCCTTACCCGGGGCCAGGGTGAGTAATCGGCTTGGGTTTGCTTTCAGGAGCTTTTGTTCCCTCAGCGCTTTCTGTAGAGTTCCAGAGGACGGGAATACAAATGGCGGCCTCCTGGTCTCAGGCCCAGAGGAGCCGAGAGCCCAGGGCCGCACTCCTCAGTGCACGCTCAGAGAACCACGCCCAGTTACTCCCGTCTGCCTGACCTCGGCCACGCTCCAAGCTCACCGAGCCTGCGACCGGTTCAAGGTCACCCCGAGCTGCAAGCTTACTGTCGGCTCTGTCTCTGTAGCTGGCTTTCCCGTTCCAATACCCGCAAGCTCTGCGACACTCAGACACCCTCGATCCTTCTGTGACCTTGCGGGACCTGAGGCCCCGCTGACCCCGTGTGGGCTTTGCCCTGGGTAGCCTCTGGAGTGATGTCCCTCAGCGGAACAGACTTTTAAAAGTCCTGATTTTGTGCGCGGTTGCTCCGCCGCTTGCAGCCTCAGCAACATCTTCCTAGGAACAACGCCAAAGGCAAGGGAAGCAAGGGCAAAAATGAACTACTGGGATTTCATCAAGATCAAAAGCTTTTGCAC
>NW_026755885.1:0-1190 GCF_022355385.1 Mustela nigripes
GACATCCAGAATGGGGAGGCAGGACACATGTCTCACAACAGCAGCAGCAGAACTGGCTACACTGAGTGAGGTGCTCCCATGTGCCAGGCACTGTGACAGACACTTCACAAATCTTCATTTTAACATTTCCTCCACTTCCTCACCAGCACATGTTATTTCTTGCCATATTGATTCTCGGCATTCTGACTTGTGTGAGGTGGTATCTCATTTTGGGTTTAATTTGCATTTCCCTGATGATAGTGATTCTTTTAGCCCTCTGCAGGTCATCTTTAGAGAAATGTCTCTTCAGATCCTCTGCCCATTTTTTATCAGATTATTTGTTTTCTTGGTGTTGAGTTGTATGTTTTATTTATATATTTTGGATACTATCCAAATATATTGTTCACAATTATCTTCTCTCATTCAGTAGTTTGCCTTTTCATTTAGGTGATGGTTTCTTTCACAGTGCAAAAATTTTTAGTTTGATGAAGTCCAGGAGTTTATTTTTGCCTTTGTTTTCCTTGTCTGAGGAGACCTATCCTGAAAAATGTTGTTGAGGCTGATGTGCACGAGATTGTTGCCTGTGTTTTCTTTTAGGAGTTTTATGGTCAGGTCCTACCTGTTGGTCTTTACTCCACTTTTATTTCACATCTGTGTAAGACAAAAGAAAGTATTTCAGTTTTTATTCTTTTGCATGTTGTTCTCCAGGTTTTTCAATACGATTTACTGAAGAGACTGTCCATTGTGTATTCTTGTCTCCTTTGTTATAGACTAATTGATGAGATAAACATGGGTTTATTTCTGGTGGTTATCCTGTTCCTCTGATCAATGTGTCTAATTTTGTATCAGCATCCAAGTGTTTTGATTACTATAGTTTTGTAGTATAGCTTGAAAAGTACCATTATGCCCCAGCTTCTTATTCCAGGGAACAGAATTTGAAAGGTTAAAGAATTTACCAAAGGCCACATCTTTTGTGAATGACAGAGCTGGATTTCAGTCTCAATCCATCTGATTCTGTTTATCACCAATGATTTCCTCCTCCTCCTCAATTCATCTTTGTGATTATCATTCCATTAGGAGGTGTTCCTTGTACCCAAATCAAAATTTAAAAGATATAAATGAATATAGAATAAAAATTAATTTCCTTTCTTGTCACATAATTACGTTCCTTCAAGGCAATCAATGTTAGCAATTTCCTTATTTTTTTTTTC
>NW_026755886.1:0-1190 GCF_022355385.1 Mustela nigripes
ACCAGTTACAGTTTCATGCTGTTCAGAGCAAAGGCATGCCTCTTCGGGACAAAGTAAGACCAGCAAGTGTTGGTTTCGATTTTCAATTTGCTGTTTGCAAATTTCCTGGATGATTTTGGTTTGACCTAGCATTGCCCCTTATAGTTGCTACTCTACAGGATTTTGAAGCTAGCTTTGACTTTTTTTTTTTTTTTTCAGTGTCTCTTGCTTGGGACCCTGCTTCCATTATGTCACACTAGATAGATTTTGTGTAAAGACACAAGCATAGTCTCCAAACTATGCAAGTAAAATTAATTCTGAATTTCATGTAACTTGACACATCATATGATGTAGTCAGAGTTCATTTATCCAAAGCCCTTGACTGGGTTTAAATGCACGTTTGTCAGATTTACTCCGTAGCTTAAGAGGCAAATAACTTTTTGTCGTTCCGTAATTATCTGAACTTCACTTTGATGAAGCCGACTTACTTTCAAAGAAATCATAGGGAGGGGACGCCTCAGTGGCTCAGTCAGTTAAGCCACTGCCTCTGGCTTAGGTCATGATCCCAGGGTCCTGGGATTGAGTCCCACCTTGGGCTTCTTGCTTGGCAGGAAGCCTGCTTCTCTTTCTGCCTGTGCCTACTTGTGTGCTTGTGCTCTCTCTCAACAAATAAATAAATAAAAACCTTTAAAAATAAAAGAAAGAAAGCAATCATGGGGAGAAGAGATTCATTGTTATTCTCTAGGAAATGTTGGGATTTTAATCTTACATATATTCTGGTAGAATTAGAGGCTCGATTTATATATATAACACATATGTATATAAATTATACACATATATTTGAGATTTTAGAAACTGTGGTGCCTGACCTTCTTTCCTGGTCTCTCTGTTCTTGCAGCGTATAGCCCACATTACGGCCATGCCTCAGCAGGCCCTGGGAGGCCTGCTGCTAGAAGGGCTTCAGACTTCCAATGTGGATATCATACGGCACTGCCTCCAGACTTACGCTACAATTGACAAGACACGGGATGCAGAGGCGTTAGTTGGTCAAGTACTGGTGAAACCGTACATGGATGAGGTTTGTGCCCCCATGCACCTCATTCCACAAACACAGAGCATCTAATCTGGCTTCGTTTCTTGACTGGGTGCGAGAGAGCTCAGGGCTCTTCCTTGAAGATGCTCCTAGTTCCTGCTCTTCTGGTTGTAAGAAA
>NW_026755887.1:0-1190 GCF_022355385.1 Mustela nigripes
AGAGGCTTTCACACAGCTACGTCGTGCAAGTTTCCCATGTGTAGATGTGATTTGTTCTGATGGTGAGTCAAGAAACAGCCATATGCTGTTATTGAAATCCAGGCCTCTGAGGAGAGATGCCTGGAAACAAAAGCAATGGATCCGATATGTGCCTAGGGGCCAGTTCGTTCCTTTTTACCTCTGGGGATATCAGTCTACGGGTCTGAGTGCCGGTAGTTGCTCAGATGGGCCCAGATTGCGCCTGTTTGTCCTGGGAAGCCACAAATATTGAGATGGCCTCAAGGACGTTGGAGGTTTATCCTATTAGTAGGGTTGTGGCCATTGGAATGGGCACACATAATTCCCTTGGAGAGGTCAAAAACAGTAGTCAGGATGGGTTCCAGATACCTGAGCCTTTAGGGTTTGTAGGCCAGGGCTGTTTGGACAGTTGTCTGAAAACACAAACTCGGCTTATGTTTCGTATCATAGGTATGGCAGGACTGATCTACAGATCATGAGGAGAACTATTCCGGATATGAAAAAAGGGCGAGTGTGAGGCTCTTGCTCCAGTTTTAGTCTCTGGATATCATGTCACTCATGTTCGTGAAATTCCTGGGTGACTTCTTGGGAAATGGACGAGTCTTACTCTCTGGGGGTTTGGCCCCGTCCAAAGTGTTTGGGGTCATTCTGTGGGACGGAAGAAGTCCGTTGTTCTTCATTTGTTTTGTTTTGTTTTTCCACCTCAGGTGTCCCACCAAATGAGGGATTCCAGAGTAGAGCCCTCGGGAGGGGCGACTGGACAACCAGAAATCTGGTTAAAATTTGGGGCCTAGGGACATGTCAAGCCCATTATGACATCTAATGATCCAGCCACTGAGAGCACGTACTAGAGGACAGGACTCACGCTGAGGGTCACAATTTGTGTTTATGCCCTCGTGGCACTCAAGAATGGGCAGGGCCTCAGGGTGAATGCTGGTTTCTCCTACACTGAACGTTGGACAACATGTCAACCACAAGGTTTCTTGCCATGGTTAAGGAAGAGTTCTGATTTCTGCATCACAGTCACCCCTAGGCAGTGATTGGAGATAAGGTCTAGGTTCTGAAGCCTGAAAACTGAGGTAGGGAATAGATGATGAACTAAGGCCATGGCGGATCTGATGTGCTCAGTGTGCGGTCAGCTGTCTGGGTGTTGGTCACGAGGTCTGGGCTCA
>NW_026755888.1:0-1190 GCF_022355385.1 Mustela nigripes
CTGTCCATAGAGCCCAGGCTTACACACCCTACAGGCTCAGGCCCCTGGAGCCAACCTGAGGACTCTACTTACCCTCTCCAAGGGAATTCTGTGTGCCCATTCCAATGGCCACAACCCTACTAATAGAATAAACCTCCAAAGTCCCTGAGGCCATCCCAATAGTGGTGGCTTCCCAGGACAAACAGGAGCAATCTGAGCCCATCTGAGAACCTACCTGCACTCAGACACGTAGACTGATATCCCCAGAGGTAAAAAGGAATGAACAGGCCCCTAGGCCCTAATCGGATCCATTGCTTTGGTTTCCAGGCATCTTCCTCAGAGGCCTGGATTTCAGTAGCAGCATATGGCTGTTTCTTGACTCACCCATCAGAACAAATCTCATCTACACATGGGAAACTTGCACGTGCAGGTGTGTCAAAGCCTCTTTTTAGGAGAAACCTTCAGGGCCCCAGTGCCACCGCTTCATTCCAAGGTCTCCATAGACACAAAATCATATTAGGACACATGCACGGGAGAATCCAAATCAACTCAGCCTATTCGGTTGCTCTGCGAGATCCAGCAGATCTAACTTGTCTTGTTGCTAGGAGACAATTGGAATGCGAGGTGGGCTACCCTGCCATCCGTCATTAGAACCCTGCTGGAATCATTGGCCTGGAGCCAACCAACAGGTCTCAATTTTCCTGCAGAAGAATCTTTGCATTAGGGAGCTTCTCACAACTCCCATCGTGAGAAACTCCCATGGCTTCGTGATAACCCCCCCTTCATGAAGGGGCCATCAGGGACATAAGGTCTATCCTGAGAAATAGTCTGACCCTCACCCTGACTTCAAATGCACGAGATCTCGATTCAGGTCTGTGTATTGTGACTGCCATGTCCTAACCCAGAAACCTAAGCCTAGCTTGTGTCCTCAGACTTACGTCATCAGACTAATGGCCCACAAGCCCTCCAGTTTGGCAATCCAGAATTACAATGCAGCACTCTGCTTGCCCTCCAGAAGAAAAACATTGCCCTCTGGGGCTACCCAGAAACCCCAAATGAAGATCAACCTGCACACCAATTGGCTGTACCCAAAATATATAGGCTGACCTGGGCAATAATGCCCTTTCTGACAGAGCCTGAGCCTGGACCTCCTGGCCCCACCCAGACAGCTTGCCGCTCACTGAGCACATAGGACCAGCCATTGCCTTAGG
>NW_026755889.1:0-1190 GCF_022355385.1 Mustela nigripes
TCTGACACTTTACATCTCTATTTGGAGTCAGCTCCTGGGAGCATCTTTCCCAGACCTGGGGGCAGTGGTGCAGGAGGAAGGACAGCTCCCTTGAGGGAGGTGGAGTCAGCTCCTGGGAACATCCTTCCCAGTCCTGGGTACAGTGGAGTGGGAGGAGGGACAGCTCTCTTCAGGGAGGTGCAGGAAGCACTGCCTAGTTTGCTCCACTTGACTGACGCCCAAAGGAAAGGGTGAGTCAGTCTCCTACTTCCTATTATAACTCTGCATTTGCAATTTTCCACCTTGACAGGCAGTAACTGTTCCAGCCAATGCTAATTTGGGTAACATCTAAAAGGCTTGCCTGACAAGGCAGATTCAAATTATGAAGCAATCCCCTCACATACTGAGACCTTGTTAGCTAGATTAGTGGTAGATTGGCTCCTTGTGACAGCTTGTTTGCTAGAGGTGAGCTATCTGCATTTGCAATGCAGGCAGGTTATATCATCATTTAAAGAAAAAAATAAAGATGTCGTTTTTCTTGTTTGTCACAGAGTTCATGTAATATTCCCTCTCGATTTTCTCATTGTTGACTTCAGAAAGAAATAGCAGCAAGTGTGTACCTTTGAGTGCGACAGCTAATTTTGTTATGGATGAACAGAGTATTGTGACAAAACAGTGGCACAGCTGTCATAACAGCTGTCACACATTAATCATGACAGTGACAAATAGCATAATTACCTTATCTGGAATTCCTAGCATGCACACTCAGTATGCCCCACTGCCGAGCGAGCATATCACGCATGGTTTAATTAAAAAGACATCAATACAGGTTAGTTAGACAAGGGCTAGAAGACATTGATCCAAAATGAAAATAAAATTATTTATAGGTTGGTGTTTAGGGACACCCAAAGACCAATTACTTAGCCGACATGATAATTTGAATCTATTTCCCTAACTGGTCCTTCTCAATGTGGATATCACATGGTAAATTACCTGCTCTGCCCCAGACCAGCAGCCTTTCTTCCATGAAATATTAGATCCCCTCTTTTTCTGCTCTCAACGTGAGTCCTTGAGAGCTGCCTTTATGTGCTGTTAATTGACTGAAGGGACTGTATTGATTAACATATGATTAACAGTGAACAAGTTGTGGTCAACATTTTTTTTAACTTGTTTTGCATGTCAGGTACTGAACAGAATGATATTAAATGGAG
>NW_026755890.1:0-1190 GCF_022355385.1 Mustela nigripes
CAATCACTGCCCAGGGGTGACTGTGATGCAGGAATCAGAACTCCTGCATACACAAGGCAAGAAACCTTGTGGTTGCCATGTTGTCCTACGTTCAGTGTAGCAGAAACCAGCATTCACCCTGAGGTCATGCCCATTCTTGAGTGCGACGAGGGCATAAACACGCATTGTGACCCTCAGCGTGAGTCCTGACCTCTAGTAAATCCTCTCAGTGGCTGGACCATTAGATGTCATAATGGGCTTGACATGTCCCTAGGCCCCAATTTTTAACCAGATTTCTGGTTGTCCAGTCACAACTCACCAGGGATCTACTCTGGAATTCCTCATTTGGTGGGACACCTGAGGTTGAAAAACAAAACAAAACAAATCAACAACAGAACAACGGACTTCTTCCATCCCACAGAGTGACCCCAAACTCCTTGGAAGGGGCCAAACCCCCAGAGAGTAAGACTCGTCCATTTCCCATGAAGTCACCCGGAAATTTCGCGACCATGAGTGACACAATATCTAGAGACAAAAACGTGAACAAGAGCCTCACACTCGCCCATTTTTCATATCCCAATGTGTTCTCCTCATGGTCTGAAGATCAGTCCTGCCATACCTATGACCTGAAACATAAGCCGAGTTGCGTTTTCAGACAACTGTCCCAACAGCTCTGACCTACACACCCTACTGGTTCAGGTCCCTGAGGCCAAACCTGAATACTGTGCTTGCCCTCTCCAAGGGTATTGTATGTGCCCATTCCAAAGGCCACAAACCTACTAAGAGGATAAACCTCCAAAATTCCTGAGGCCATCCCAATAATGGTGGCTTCCCAGGACAAACAGGGGCAATCTGAGCCCATCTGAGCACCTAACTGCACTCAGACCCGTAGACTGATATCCCCAGAGGTACTAAGGAACGAACAGGCCCCTAGACACCTATCGGATCCATTGCTTTGGTTTCGAGGCATCTCTCCTCAGGGGCCTGGATTTCAATAGCAGCATATGGCTATTTCATGACTCACCATCAGAACAAATCTCATTTACACATGGGAAACTTGCACGATGGAGCTGTGTGAAAGCCTCTCTTTAGGAGAACCCTTCAGGGCCCCAGGCTTCATTTCAAGGTCGCCATAGACACAAAATCATATTAGGACACATCCACGGTAGAGTCCATTTCAACTCAGCCTCCTCGGTTGCTCCCCCAGATCC
>NW_026755891.1:0-1190 GCF_022355385.1 Mustela nigripes
CCAAAATGAGAGAGAGAACATGAGATGCTATCAGTGTTAAGTAACTGCAATTTCCCATGGAACTATCCACCACAGGTTTGGCTATAATCAGGTGTTGGGCCTTGATATCAGAGGGATTTGAGGCAGTATCATTTTAGGTTAATCATTATATCTTAAATTTCCAAAAACTTCAACTGATGAAACTTTGATTATAAATCTATAAATATAACAATAAATCTACAGTATTCAAATTATTTTCATAGACATACACAGACAAAGCATCAATTGATTAATATTTAAATGTTACAAAATACTGAACTGAAAGAATTTGGTCATATAGCAAAGTGTAAGAAGTAGAACTTAGGTTTAGGTTAGAACTCAGGATGCATTTGAGACTCAGTTAAGAAATTGAATGGAGGGACGCCTGGGTGGCTCAGTGGGTTAAGCCACTGTCTTCGGCTCAGTTCATGATTCCAGGGTCCTGGGACTGAGCCCCAAATCGGGCTCTCTGCTCAGCAGGGAGCCTGCTTCCTCCTCTCTCTCTGCCTGCCTCGCTGCCTGTCAACTCTCACTGTCAAAATAAAATCTAAACAAAAAAAATTGAATGGATGTCTGACTATCTTATAGGTTTGCTAAAAATCAGTGACTTTGTGTTCACGTGTGGCTATGCAGGAATTTTTAACTTTCTCTACGAAGTTATTAGATTTGATTATATAATGGCAGTAAAGAATGGGGAAAAGCAAAGTACAAACCCCATAAAGACAAAGACACTGAGTATGAGAAAACAGTTATAGATAAGAAGAATCAATGCATTTGAGGAAAATGGGAATTGAAATACACAATGATTGTTGATTTTTTTAGATGGAGAAAAAAACTAGCTTGCAAGAAGGAAATAACAGAATACATGTTGTGATGTGAGACAAAATCCTGGAAAAGGCAGTAACGTGGAATAAAGGAGTAGGGAGAGCATATCAGGTAATTTGGATAGGAAGGAGGTAGGAGGTAATTGCTTGATAAATTTTATATGGCCCACTTAAATGCACAGATTTCTCTTCTTTGATTTATATGGAGAACAGGGTGTCCTTTCTCTTCCCTTTCAGAGCACCAGAGGTGTACTCTTTCAGACTGAAAACCTGAAAAGCTCAGGACTCAGTTGCTTAAGCACAGCTGAGAGGACATATTTCAATTAAGATTTACATTTTGCTGTATGT
>NW_026755892.1:0-1190 GCF_022355385.1 Mustela nigripes
CACTAGTCCTTTATCTGATATGTCGTTTGCAAATATCTTCTCCCATTTTGTCAATTGTCTTTTGATTTTGTTAACTATTTCCTTTGCTGTGCAAAAGCTTTTGATCTTGATGAAATCCCAATAGTTCATTTTTGCCCTTGCTTCCCTTGCCTTTGGCGATGTTCCTAGGAAGATGTTGCTGCGGCTGAGATTGAAGAGGTTTCTGCCTGTGTTCTCCTCAAGGATTTTGATGGATTCCTTTCGCACATTGAGGTCCTTCATCCATTTTGAGTTTATTTTTGTGTATGGTGTAAGGAAATGGTCCAATTTCATTTTTCTGCATGTGGCTGTCCAATTTTCCCAACACCATTTATTGAAGAGGCTGTCTTTTTTCCATTGGACATTCTTTCCTGCTTTGTCCAAGATTAGTTGACCATGGAGTTGAGGGTCTATTTCTGGACTCTCTATTCTGTTCCATTGATCTATGTGTCTGTTTTTGTGCCAGTACCATGGTGTCTTGATGATGACAGCTTTGTAATAGAGCTTGAAGTCCGGAATTGTGATGGCCCCAACTTTGGCTTTCTTTTTCAATATCCCTTTGGCTATTTGAGGTCTTTTCTGGTTCCATATAAATTTTAGAATTATTTGTTCCATTTCTTTGAAAAAGATGATGGTACTTTGATAGGAATTGCATTAAATGTGTAGATTGCTTTAGGTAGCATAGACATTTTCACAATATTTATTCTTCCAATCCGGGAGCATGGAACATTTTTCCATTTCTTTGTGTCTTCCTCAATATCTTTCATGAGTACTTTATAGTTTTCTGAGTATAGATTCTGTGCCTCTTTGGTTAGGTTTATTCCTAGGTATCTTATGGTGTGGGGTGCAATTGTAAATGGGATGTACTCCTTAATTTCTCTTTCTTCTGTCTTGTTGTTGGTGTAGAGAAATGCAACTGATTTCTGTGCATTGATTTTATATCCTGACACTTTACTGAATTCCTGTAAAAGTTCTAGCAGTTTTGGAGTGGAGTCTTTTGGGTTTTCCACATATAGTATCATATCATCTGTGAAGAGTGATAGTTTGACTTCTTCTTTGCCGATTTGGATGCCTTTAATTTCCTTTTGTTGTCTGATTGCTGAGGCTAGGACTTCTAGTACTATGTTGAATAGCAGTGGTGATAATGGACATCCCTGCCATGTTCCTGACCT
>NW_026755893.1:0-1190 GCF_022355385.1 Mustela nigripes
GACCCCAGAGATAAAAAGGAACGAACAGGCCCCTAGACACCTATCAGATCCATTGCTTTGGTTTCCATGCAACTCTCCTCAGAGGCCTGGATTTCAATAACAGCATATGGCTGTTTCTTGACTCACCCATCAGGACAAATCTCATCTACACATGGGAAAGTTGCACGATGGATCTATGTGAAATCCTCTCTTTAGGAGAACCCTTCAGGGCCCCAGGCTTCATTCCAAGGTCTCCATAGACACAAAATCTTATTAGGACACATCCACGGGAGAGTCCATTTCAACTCAGCCTCCTCGGTTGCTCCCCCAGATCCAGCAGATCCTACCTGTCTTGTTGCTGGGAGACAATTGGAATGCGAGGTGGGCTACCCAGCCTTCCATCCTTAGAACCCTGCTCGGAATTGTTGTCCTGGAGCCAACCAACAGGTCTCAATTGTCCTGCAGAAGAATCTTTGCAGTTGGGAGCTTCTCACATCTCCGAAGGTGGGAAAACGCCCATGGCCCCGTGATCCACCCCCCCTTCAAGAAGGGGCCATCAGGGAAAGAATGTCCAACCTGAGTGCTCGTCTAATCCTCGCCCTGACTGCAGATGCACGAGATCTCGATTCAGGTCTGTAGATTGTGCCTGCCATATGCTCACCCAGAAACCTAGGCCTAGCTTGGCTTCTCAGACTTCCGTCCTCAGACTACTGGCCCACAAGACCTCCAGTTTGCAACACAGAACTACAATGCAGCACTCTTCCTGCCCTCCAGAAGAAAAACATTGCCCTCTGGGGCTACCCAGAAACCGCAAATGAGGATCAACATGCACGCCATTTGGCTCTACCCCAAATATATAAGCTGATCTGGGCACTAATGCCCTTTCTGACACAGCCAGAGCCTGGACCTCCTGGCCCCACCCAGACAGCTGGCCGCACACTGAGCACATCGGACCCTCCATGGCCTTAGGTCGTCATCTCTTCTCAACCTCAGTTTTCAGGCTTCAGAACCTAGACCTTATATCCAATCACGGCCCGGGTTTGAAAATGATGCAGACATCAGAACTCTTTCCCCAGGGCAAGAAACCTTGTGGTTGGCATGTTGTCCAAGGTTCATTGTACTTGAAACCAGTGTGGCCCATGAGGCTCCGCCCATGCTTGTGGGCCACATTGGTCACAAACACACATTGTGACCCTCAGCCTTAGCCCAGT
>NW_026755894.1:0-1190 GCF_022355385.1 Mustela nigripes
GGGCTCTACTCTGGGGAGTTGTGACTGGACAACCAGAAATCTGGTTATAATTTGGGGCCTAGGGACATGACAAGCCCATTATGACATCTAAGGGTCCAGCCACTGAGAGGACGTACTAGAGGACAGGACTCACGCTGCGGGTAACAATGCGTTTTTATGCCCTCGTAGCACTCAAGAATGGGCGGGGCCTCAGGGTGACTGCTGGTTTCTCCTACACGGAACATTGGACAACATGCCAACCACAAGGTTTCTTGACATGGGTAAGGAAGAGTTCTGATTTCTGCCTCACAGTCACCCCTGGGCATTATTGGAGATAAGGTCTGGGTTCTGAAGCCTGAATACTGAGGTAGGGAAGATATGATGACCTAAGGCCATGGCGGGTCTGATGTGCTCAGTGTACGGTCAGCTGTCTGGTTGTTGGTCATGATGTCCGGGCTCAGGTTGTCAGACAGTGCATTAGTGCCCAGCTTAGACTATATATTTTGGGTGCATTGGAGTGCAGTGTAGGTTCTTATCTGAAGAATTCTCCAGGATATGAAGAATGAGCGAGTCTGAGGCGCGTGCTCAGGCTGTTGTCTATGTATTTTGTATCAGCGATGGCCGTGGAATGTTGGGGAGGCCTCATGGGCCATGGACGAATCTTGCTCTCTGTGGATTTGGCCCGATCCCAATTGTTTTTCGTCAATCTGTGGGATGGGGGGACTCCTTTCAGGTTTGTTACCTCAGGTGTCCCACCAAAAGAGGAATTCCAAAGCAGAGCCCTGGGGAAGAGTGAAGGGACAACCCGAACTATGGTTAAAAATTGGGGCCTAGGGGCATGGCAAGCCCAATATGCTGCCTCTCCATCCAGCCACTGAGAGGCCTTACCTGAGGCCTGGGCTCAGGCTGAGGGTCACAATGTGTGTTTGTGACAAATGTGGCCCCCAAGCATGGGCGGGGCCTCATGGGCCACACTGGTTTCAAGTACACTGAACCTTGGACAACATGCCAACCACAAGGTTTCTTGCCATGGGGAAAGAGTTCTGATTTCTGCATCATTTTCACACCCGGGCCTTGATTGGAGATAAGGTGTAGGTTCGGAAGCCTGAAAACCGAGATTGAGAAGAGATGACGACCTAAGGCCATGGCGGTCCGATGTGCTCAGTGTGCGGCCAGCTGTCTGGGTGGGGCCAGTAAGTCCTGGCTCAGGC
>NW_026755895.1:0-1190 GCF_022355385.1 Mustela nigripes
CACACACACACACACACACACAGGGAAGAGACATAGGGCTACACAATTGGATAAGATGTGTGGGCCTCTCTGACTCTGATCCCCCTGGTGTCACCTTTTGATTTTATTAGCCAAAGGGCCTGCGGCGTTGGGGAAACCTGATATGACCTGCCAGGGAGGGGACGTGTCTGGCGGGCGAGCTCTCTTTTCCCTGCATCCTCTCGGCTTTAAAACAGCAGAGAACATGTCGCTTCCTTTAGGATGTGCCTAGAAATGAGCTGGGCATGGCGGTTTTCTCTGTTATGGGGTGCCTGGACACGTGGGTTCCAATTCAGTTGGGCTCTGTCATCAAGGAAGTGAGGTCACCACTGCCTGGGGGCTCCTTACTGAACTTCCTGCTGCACCAGAGCTCCCTGAGGCACCGGTCCCCAAGCTGTTCAAGGCTCACACACCACTCAATGCAGTGCCCATCCAGTGACCCCGTACAGCCTCCCCCCAGCCCCTGGGAGGCCTGGGTGAAGCTGTTGTCCCCATTGGAGGGAACAGAGCTGGGTTTAGACCGGGTTAGTGTTAGGGTTAGGGCTAAGAAAGACGTAGGGTCAGGGTCAGGGTTAGACGTCTTTGGGGTCAGGGTTAGCGTAAGGTTTAGGGTGGGGTCAGGGTTAGGGTTACGTTCATGGTTAGGTTTAGGATCAGGATCACAGTAGGTTCAGGGTTAGCGTTACGGTCAGAGTCAGGCTCAGGTCAGTGTTAGGCTGATGGTTAGGTTTAGGGTCAGGTTCAGGGTCATGGTCAGTTTTAGGGTCAGGTTCAAGTTTTGGTTTGGGGGCAAGGTCATGTCAGGTCAGGGTTAGGTTTGGGACAGGTTTAGTGTTAGGGTTAGGGTCAGGGTCAGGGTTAGGTTCATGGTTATGGTCAGGTCAGCTTTACGTTTAGGTTTTGTTTTATGAGAAGCTTCAGGATCAGGGATAGCTTTAGGGTTACTAATCTGTTCAGGATCATGGATTGGGTCCGAGTTAGGTTTACAGTCAGCGTTAGGGTCAGTGTTAAGGTCAAGGCCAGGGTCAGTTTTAAGGTTAAGTTCTGATGTAGGCAAAGTTCAGAGTTAGGGTTATGGTCAGGTTCAGGGAGAGGCTCAGGATAATTGTTAAAGTGGGTTTAGGGTTAGGTTTAGAGGTAGGTTGAGGGTTAGGATTAAATTGGGTTAGGGT
>NW_026755896.1:0-1190 GCF_022355385.1 Mustela nigripes
GGGGGGGGGGGGGGGGGGGGGGGGTGCGTCCGGGGTGGTCCCAGTGCCCAGGAGGTCGCAAGAGGCTGGGCCCCGATACCCCCACGAGCTCATGGCCCACGCTTCCCTCTCCAGGTGAGGGCGCGGCGCGGTGTCACTTTACCTGAGCGCAGAGGGTCGTCTGGAGAAGACATGGGGCGGGGAGGAGCAGCTGCAGCCGGAGCGGGAGGGCGCGGCCTCGGGGGCTGGGCTGGAGCGCGGGAGCACACAGGCGGCTAGTCTGGCGGGTCCTGCTGTCCCGACTGGGCCGCAGCACAGCACCTCGGCGCTGCGCGCCCCTCCTCCGCCAGCCCCTCCACCTCCTCCCAGACTCTCCGCCTGGACCTCTGCTAGCTCACTTCCCGCTTTGGCAATTAGCAAAGCCCCTTCTCCGCGCCACCCCCGCCCCATCCCTCCTGAGGCGCGGGCCGGGGCTGGGGTGCGTGGCGAAGTCCCTGGGGGGCTTCAAGCGTCGCCAGCGCCGGCGCTGGGTGGTCTCCTAGCCTGGCTCCCCGAGCGGCCTGGCTGCGAAAAGATCATCAGTCCTAACCCCTGGCTGCACGCTCGGGTCAGTTTGCTGGCTTCCTGATTGCGCCCGAAGCCGGGAACCAGCTTCCCCAGCACAGGTCTGGGCTGAGATGCCTGCCCGCGATCTGTTTGAGCAGTCTCCTCATCTCCAGGCAGGGTCCGCCATTGCATGATGGCACGCGCGAATAACTTGGACCTGGATGTTTGGGTTTTTTGTTTGTTTTTTGGCCATTGGTTATTACATGACCTCCAGGGTAGGTGCTCCACAAAGGGAGTGAAAAGAGGACGCCTGATATATACGCATATGGCCATTCTAGAAAAATAGCTTGGGGTTCCCTCGGAAATGCGGCATTGGTCCTTACACTATGGTTTAATAGAAAAGGGATTATGCACCAAGTTACTTAAATGAGCATAGGTTGAAACCGTTTACTGAGAATAAATATTTAAAATAGTTATATTTTAACTAAATCTATCATCAATCATAAATCTATTACACGGAGGTTACAGGCGATTTAAATGCAATAGCACTTTCTTCAGGGTTTTAAATAATCCATGTCTGTCTTGGCACATGAGAATGCAAAGATAGGAAGTGGTTTGTAAAAGATCATATAATAGCTTTTACTATACGGTATCAGCAATTTATC
>NW_026755897.1:0-1190 GCF_022355385.1 Mustela nigripes
GCCCGGTGCCACCGCCCCATTCCAAGGCCCTCATGGACACAAACACACATTAGACCCATCCTCAGGAAAGTCCATTTCAACTCAGCCACCCCGGTTGCTCCCGCAGAGCCATCAGATCTAAACTGTCTTGTCGCTAGGAGACAATTGGAATGCGAGGCGGGCTTCCCAGGCATCCATCCTCGAACGTTGGACTGGACTCATCCATATGGGATGTCCTGGAGCTGTCCAATAGGTCTCAATTGTACCGCAGAAGGAATCCTTGGAGTGGGCATCCCACCACTCACAACGTGGGAAAACCTCCACGGCCTCGAGATTCGGCTCCCTTTATGAAGGGGCCGTCATGAACAGAAAATCCAAGCTGAGCCAACGTCTGATCCTCGCTCTGACTTCAAAAGCATGAGATATTGCTTCAGATCTTCAGGGGGTACATGCCGTGCCCTCGCCCTGAAACCCAAGTCTAGCTGTCCCTAGGCACCAATTTTAACCAGAAATCTGGTTGTCCAATCGCCCCTCTCCAGGGCTCTACTCTGGAATCCCTCATTTGGTGGGACACCTGAGTTTGAAAAACAAAACAAAACAAAACAACAACAAAAAAAGGACATTTTCCATCCCACAGTATGACCCCAAACTCTTTGGACTGGGCCAAACCCCCAGGGAGTAAGACTCTTCCATTTCCCATGAACTCACCCAGAAATTTCATGACCAGGAATGGCACGATATCCAGAGATAAATACTTGAGCAAGAGCCTCACACTCGCCTTTTTTCATATCCTGAAGAGTTCTCCTCATTGTCTGTAGATCAGTCCTGCCATACCTATAACCCGAAACATAAGCCGAGTTTGTGTTTTCAGACAACTGTCCAAACAGCCCTGGCCTACACAGCCTACAGGCTTAGGCCCCTGGAGCCAAGCTGAGGACTGTACTTGCCCTCTCCAAGGGAATTCTGTGTGCCCATTCCAATGGCCACAACGCTACTAATAGGATAAACCTCCTAAGTCCCTGAAGCCATCCCAATAGTGGTGGCTTCCCAGGACAAAAAGGAGCAATCGAAGCCCATCTGAGAAAATACCTGCACTCAGACTTGTAGACTGATATCCCCAGAGTTAAAAAGGAACGAACAGGTCCCTAGACCCTAATCGGATCCATTGCTTTGGTTTCCAGGCATCTCTCCTCAGAGGACTGGATTTCAAT
>NW_026755898.1:0-1190 GCF_022355385.1 Mustela nigripes
TGTGGGATGGGAGGACTCCTTTCAGGTTTGTTACCTCAGGTGTCCCCCCAAAAGAGGAATTCATACGCAGAGTTTTGGGGAAGAGTGAAGGGACAACCCGAACTATGGTTAAAAATTGGGGCCTAGAGGCATGGCAAGCCAAATATGGTGTCTCTCCATCCAGCCACTGAGAGGCCTTACCTGAGGACTTGGCCTAGGCTGAGGGTCACAATGTGTGTTTGTGACCAATGTGGCCCGCAAGCATGGGCGGGGCCTCATGGGCCACACTGGTTTCAACAACATTGAACCTTGGATAACATGCCAACCACAAGGTTTCTTGCCATGGGGAAAGATTTCTGATTTCTGCATCATTTTCAAACCCAGGCCGTGATTGGAGACAAGGTCTAGGTTCTGAAGCCTGAAAACCGAGGTTGAGAAGAGATGACGACCTATGGCCATGGCGGGTCTGATGTGCTCAGTGAGCGGCCAGCTGTCTGGGTGGGGCCAGGAGGTCCAGGCTTAGGCTGTGTCAGAAAGGGCATTAGTGCCCAGGTCACCCTATATATTTGGGGTACAGCCGAATGGCGTGCAGGTTGATCCTCATTTGGGGTATCTGAGTAGCCCCAGAGGGCAATGTTTTTCTTCTTGGGGGCAGGCAGAGTGCTGCATATTGGTCTCGATTGCCAAACTGGAGGGTTGTGGCTCAGTAGTCTGTGGACGGAAATCTGAGAACCCAAGCTAGGCCTAGGATTCTGGGTTAGGGTATGGCAGGCACAATCTCCAGACCTGAATCGAGATCTCGTGCATCTGAAGTCAGAGCGAGGATCAGATGATCGCTCAGTTTGGACATTCTGTACCTGATGGCCCCTTCTTGAAGGGTGGGTCGATCACGAGGCCATGACGGTTTTCCCACGATGGGAGTTGTGAGAAGCTCCGAATTGCAAAGATTCTTCTGCAGGAAAATTGAGACCTGTTGGTTGGCTCCAGCACAACGATTCTGAGCAGGGTTCTAAGGATGGATGGCTGGGTAGCCCACCTCGCATTCCAATTGTTTACAAGCAACAAGACAGGTTATATCTGCTGGATCAGCGGAGCAACCGAGGAGGCTCAGTTGAAATGGACTCTCCCGTGGATGTGTCCTAATATGGTTTTGTGTCTATGGAAACATTGGAATGAAGCGGTGGCACTGGGGCCCTGAAGGGTTCTCCTAA
>NW_026755899.1:0-1190 GCF_022355385.1 Mustela nigripes
TAGCAGTTTATAGTTTTGTGCTTTACATTTGTGACCCATTTTGAGTTAATTTATGTGATCAGTGTAAGTTACAGGTCATATTTTTACATGTATGTGCACATTTTAGTGTCATTTGTTAAGTATATTATCTTTGCTCCCCATTGTATTACCTTTTATCTTTTATCAGACATGAGTTAACTGTATTTATGGGGGTCTATTTCTGGGTTCTTGATTCTTTCCTATTGATCTATTTGTCTACTTTTCACCAATACTACACTGTATTGATTAGTGTAGTTTTTTTTTTAAAGATTTTATTTATTTATTTGACAGAGAGAGATCACAAGTAGGCATAGAGGCAGGCAGAGAGAGAGAGGAGGAAGCAGGCTCCCTGCTGAGCAGAGAGCCCGATGCGAGGCTCGATCCCAGGACCCTGAGATCATGACCTGAGCCGAAGGCTTAACCCACTGAGCCACCCAGGCGCCCCTGATTAGTGTCGTTTTATAGTAAGTCTTAATGGCAGATAGTGTCAGTCCTCCAACTTCGTTCTTCATTCTTCCCCTTTTAATAATGTGTTGGCTATTCTGGATCTTTTCCCTCTCTATATAAACTTTAGAATAAGTTTGTTGATATCCATAAAATACTTGCTGCAAAACTAAGTACATTCTTATCATACAATCTAACAGTTGTACTCCTTGATATTTACCCTAGGAAGTTAAAAACATGTTCACAAAAAACCTCCACACAGATATTTATAATAGCTTTATTCATTCATACTTGCCAAAACTAGGAAGCAACCAAGATCTTTCAGTAAGTGAGCAGATAAAGTGTGATACATCCCAGAAAACAAGATGCTACTCAGCAGTAAAAGAAGTTGAGTTATAAAGCCATGAAAGACATGGAGGAAACTTAAATGCATCTTACTAAGTTAAAGAAGCCAAAATGAAATGTCCACATATTGTATAATTCCAAATACATAGCATTCAGGGAAGGGAAAAATATGGATATAAAAAAGTGATCAGTGGCTTCTAGGGATGGTGGAGGAGAGGGATAAATAGGTAGTACATGGAGGATTTTCAGAGTATTTTCAGAAAATACTCTGTTTGATGCCATAATGATAGAAATGTCATTAGACATTCATCTATGAGAACATAGAATGCACAAAGCCAAGAATGAATGGTCAGTAAGGAACTTCTTGTGATTATGATGTGACA
>NW_026755900.1:0-1189 GCF_022355385.1 Mustela nigripes
AGGAGTTATGATTTCTGCATCATGTTCACCCATGGGAAATGAGTAGAGATAAGGTCTAGGTTTCTGTAGCCTGAAAACCAGGTTGGAAAGAGATGGCAACCTAAGGCCATGGCAGTTCAGATGTTCCTAGTGTAAGGCAAGCTGTCAGGGTGTCGGTTGGGAATTCAGGCCTCAGGTTGTGTCAGACAGGGCATTAGTGCACAGGCTAGACTCTATAATTGGTGTACAGTTGAGTGGCATGCAGGTTTATCCTCATTTGAGGTTTCTGGGAAGACCCATAGGGCAACTTTTTTCTTCTAGAGGGCAGGCAGAGTGCAGCACTGTGTCATCGGAAATCCTAAAATGGAGGGCGTGTAGTCCAGGAGATTGAGGACGGAAGTCTGAGAACACTAGCTATGCTTAGGTTTTGGGGTAAGGGCACAGCAGGTGCACTCTGAAGAGCTTAATCAAGATCACAGGCATCTGAAGTCAAGGCGAGGATCAGCCGTTGCCTCAGGTTGGAGTTTCTTTCCATGATCCGACTTCATGAAGATTGGGGGCATCATGTGACCTTGGAAGCTTTCCATGATATGAGTTGTGAGGTGGTCTATGCACAAGGACTCCTGTGGGACAGTCGACACCTGTTGGATGGCTCAAGGATGGCCCATAAGGAACGACGCAAGAGCAGGGTTCTAAGGGTTCTAAGGATCTTAGGAGAGATGCCTGGACACCAAAGCAATAGATCTGATAGGTGCCTATGGGCCTGTTCATTCCTTTATAGCTCTGGGGACATCAGTCTACGGGTCTGAGTGCCGGTAGGTGCTCAGATGAGCCCAGATTGCCCCTGTTTGTCCTGGGAAGCCACAAATATTGGGATGACCTCAGGGACTTTCGAGGTTTATCCTATTAGTAGGGTTGTGGCCATTGGAATGGGCAGATACAATTCCCTTGGAGAGGGCAAGCCCAGTCTTCATGTTTGGCTCCAGGGGCCTGAGCATGTACGGTGTGTAGGCCAGGGCTGTTTGGACTGTTGTCTGAAAACACAAACTCGGCTTATGTTTCGGGTCATAGGTATGGCAGGACTGATCTACAGACCATGAGGAGAACTCTTCAGGATATGAAAAAAGGGCGAGTGTGAGGCTCTTGCTCAAGTTTTTGTCTTTGGATATCGTGTCACTCATGGTCGTGAAATTTCCGGGTGACATCATGG
>NW_026755901.1:0-501 GCF_022355385.1 Mustela nigripes
CTTTCTTTGTGTACAGTATTATACATTAGTCAGTATTATAGTAAATATGTACTTTGGACAGATGTAAATATGCTGTAATAAAAAATGTTTTTCTTCTTTCTTTTAGTCCTTTTTACTTGTAAGACTAGCCACAAATACCATGCCTCCCTCAAAATATTTGCAATCCAAATTTATCTCTAAATGAATTTATTGTACAGAAAAATATATATATATATATACTTACAGTAGACATGTTCAAAAATAGTTACGTAACAGCGGGGCCCTAAATGTAAGCAGTATAGTTGTTTTGTTTTGTTTTGTTTTTTTTCTTTAAAATAAAGAGGTTATGTGAAATATTGGAATTTTATTTCCAGGCCTAGTATTTCAAGACAGTTAACTACACTTACGGTGTCAACAGCCTCTTGTTGGCAGTATGATTTTATTGGCTCCATGGAATAACAGCAAGAATTTACTATTGCTTCTTTCTTTTATGACACACACAGAAAAAAAAAAATTGACACA
>NW_026755901.1:601-1189 GCF_022355385.1 Mustela nigripes
GGGAGGCCTTCACTGCCAAAGTCACTGCTGGGTTTTCACAATTCATTGCAGATAATCTGCTACTCCCATTATGATAAAGGAGAGAAGAGTCATAATCAGGGAAGGAAGCTAGATTATTACTTGTAATTATCATTGAATTATTTAACCTGCTATAGGTTTATTATTATTAGTGTCATTTGATAATTTTCTCTCATTTTATTCAACACAACTGTGAGTAATTACCCTACCTAATATTTCTCTGTATTGGCTGACTAGCTAGCAAACATTCATGAAAATATCCATTAGCCACACATATAAAATGCTGCATTATGATGCCGTTGAATCAGAACATACCACTAACTGATCCTGTAGCTCTTTGAGGATTTGCAAATCAATTAATTCTATGTTTATTGGATTCTTCCCATACAATTAGAAAATTTATAGTAGAGTCCATGAAAATTATTAATTTTACCATTTTAAACCAGCAATCACACTTTGATTTTTACAACAAAAGCAGAAATATAAACACACACATTTGGATCAGTTTTCTGTTAGTCTGTCTGGACTTCAAAATCCTATTCCTCAAGATAATGCACACCAAAGTTCTGG
>NW_026755902.1:0-1189 GCF_022355385.1 Mustela nigripes
ATTTCACGGACACATGGATGGCTCAGTTGGTTAATTGTCTACCTCCAGCTCCGGTCATAATCCCAGCATCCTGGGTTCGAGTCCCCCATCAGGCTTCTTGCTTACCAGGAGCTGGCTTCCCACTCTGCCTGCCTCTCCCTCTGCTTGTGCTATCTCTCTGACAAATGAATAAATAAAATCTTTTGTAAAAATCTTATTTAAAAGGCCCATTTTAAAGAATGTTTTAAAACATTGTTTGGACAGCAATAGACGCGAAAGCAGAATGACATAATGTAACGACAGAATGACAGTTTATGTGGGAGCCCTTTGGGTACTCTGGTGGATGAATGATTTTAAATTAGTTTTTCGTGGACACGGGGAGTTAGAGAGGAGAAGGGAGGTGGGAGAAATTGGAAGGGGAGCTGAACAATGAGAGACTATGGACTCTGAAAAACAATCTGAGGGTTTTGAAGGGGCGGGATGTTGGGAGGTTGGGGTACCAGGTGGTGGGTATTATAGAGGGCACTGCTTGCATTGAGCACTGGGTGCGGTGCAAAAAGAATGAATATGGTTATGCTGAAAATAAATAAAAAATAAATTTAAAAAATTAGTTTTTTGTAAACTGCCAAAAAAGAAAAGCACTCCCATTTATAGCATACACTTTATGGTTCACAAAGCACGTGCCAACAATAAAAATAATGATGGCTTACCATTACAATTCATAGAAAAGGAGGTACAGGGAAATTGAATGAAAGGGAATAATAAAGTAGGTTCATAAGTCCATCTTCTTTGTAAAAATTTAACCTGAAAGTGCGTTTCTGCCACCTCTCTCCTGTTTGATATGATAAAGAATGACCACGATACATGAATTATAGTTCAGGGTTTTGAAAAGCATAATAGCTTTATACCAACACTTGAGCTTTTATTTATTTATTTTTTGCTAACAAGATAGCTCGATTTGATATGCGGTTCTTGACAAACAACCTTAGAAGTAATTCCATCTTCATGAGAAGTCAGAAAGAACCACAAACCAAACCTCAAAATAGATTCAAAGAGAAAATACTCTTAAAAACATTTCCCATCCGGGGTGCCTGGGTGGCTTAGTGGGTTAAAGCCTCTGCTTTCGGCTGAGGTCATGATCCCAGTGTCCTGGATTCGAGCCCCACATTGGTCTCTCTGCTCAGCGGGGAGCCTGCTTCCACTTCTCTCT
>NW_026755903.1:0-1189 GCF_022355385.1 Mustela nigripes
TTCAAAATAATAATATTCATTTATATTGAGGCATTGTATTGACTATTCATAGACACATTTACCAAAATAAATTTCATTTTACTTTACCCCCCCCGAGCATATATATTCCCTAATTCAATATGAATCTCATTATGAATAATAATTATCATGATAAATATGCTGATTTTCCTTCTATTTATTTTTAGGGAAGTATCCTTTACTGTTGAACGTAAAGAAACTTAAGTAAGTCTGTCTTATTCAAAATTTGCATGCTGCTTTCTTATGAAACTAGTTTATAGAGTTCTATGAAATAAATACATGCAGTTAAGACATTTATGTTTGGAAAACTGGGTGGTCAGTTTAGTATTTCAAAAGAAGATTTTAAATTTAAACCTTAAAAATGAGCTCTTTCAGCCTTATTTATAGACCATCCTTCATGCTTCATAAGTATTCCTTCATTGTAAACTAAGTAATAGTTTTTGTCACAGTGTATATAACTAAAATGGATTTTATATTCTATTATTTCAGAGTTAGTTGCAGTTTCTACTTCCTTACTTCCTTTTTTGAAAAATAGATTAATTCTACAAAAAGTTTTTTCCAGCTTTATTGAAAAATAATCGACATATTATAATTTGTAAATTTAAGAAATGATTTCTTATAACATTGCAAACTTTTAACATTGTGTAAATTTTGTACAATTTGATAAATTGGTATACATCTGTATTGCAATATAATCTACATAAACATGTTAATACATCTACTATCTCATATAGTTGCCACTGTTTTTACGCATGTATCGTAAGGAATTTTAAGATCTACTCTCTTAGCAACTTTTATGTATATAATACAATAGAGATAAACTTCAGAGGTCTTGTGGGTTTTGTTCCAGACCACCTCAATAAAGAGATTATCTCAATAAACTAAGTCAAATTATTATTATTATTTTTGGTTTCCAAGTGCATATAAAAAATTATGTTTCCCAGTGCATATAAAAAATAAACACTATACTGTACTGTTCAAAAGCATTATGTCTTTAAAGAAAAACAATGTATATACCTTAAGTAAACTAGTTCTGAGTTTACTGTGGGTCACAATTACTGATCACAGATCACCATAACAAATACAATAATAATGAAAAAACTTGAAATATTGCAAGAATTACCAACATGTGACAGAGAGACACAAAATGAACAAATGTTGTTAGAAAAAT
>NW_026755904.1:0-1189 GCF_022355385.1 Mustela nigripes
AATTGACGCAACAACTGTAGAAAACAGCATGAAGGTTTTACAAAAAATTAAAAATAGAAATACCATATGACCCAGTGATTCAACTACTGGGTATTTACCCAAAGAAAATAAAACACTAATTCGAAAAGACAGATGCACTCCTATGTTTACTGCAGCATTATTTACAATAGCCAAAATATGGAAGCAACCCAAGTGTCCATTAATGACTGGATAAAGAAGATATGATTGATATATAGATAGAATATATATTCTTTATATATAGATATATATAAATAGATTAGGTAAATTAGATAAATCGATATATCTAAAGAAGATGTGATATATATATACTTACATTTAAGTGTATATATATATTTATATTATGTATAATATATATAATATATACAATATACATATGTTATATATTATATATATACATATATATAAATGGAATATTGCTCAACCATAAAAAGAATGAGTTCTTGCCATTTGTGACAACATGGATGGATATAGAGGTTATATTGCTAAATGGAATAAGTGAGAAAAAGACATACCATATGATTTTCCTCCTACGTGGAATTTAAAAATTAAAACAAAGAAAAAGAAACACAGACTCTTTAAGTACAGAGAACAAATGGGTGTTTGCTAGAGGAGTGGTAGGTGGGGGGGGCAGATAAAATACATAAGGGGGTTTAAGACTATACTTAATCATGATGAACACTGAGTAATGTATAGAATTGTTAAATCATTATATTTTACACCTGAAACCAATGTAATACTTACATTTATATATATATATACACATATACACGTGTTATGTGTATATTACATATATATGTGTATATATATGTATATGTACGTATACATATATATATGAGACAGTATAGAGGGGTGTACCCGAAGGATGTAATTTTCACTATAAGACTTAATATAATTTTACTTAATAAACTATATACATGTATTACCTTGATAAAAATAAAATCATTCCTGCGGTGTCTCCGCAGACCACGGGAGGCCAGAGGCGGGAACCGGCTCCCCTGGCCGCGCGCGCAGGAGGGATTTCAGCGGAAGCTGTCGAGCGACTTTCATAAATGAAGCTTTAAAATGACCTTCTTAAAAGAAGAGTAAATCCTCGGTTTCCGTGTGACTCTGCAGACACAGCCCGGAGGTCAGCCCTGGGGGCCCGGAGCAGGCCGGTGCGTGTGGGTGG
>NW_026755905.1:0-1189 GCF_022355385.1 Mustela nigripes
GAAACCTCCCTTTCTAGTCTGGCCTGTAGAGGGATATTTTTCATGATTACTAGGCAAAATCAAAAGCTGTGCAATTCTGTCCCCTGGATTTATAATATTAATTCCCTTAGGAGATGATATCAGAATTTTAACTTCCCCTTCAAAATCAGGATCAATCACTCCCGGATGGACCTGAAGCCCTCGTAAAGTACAAGAACTTCTGCCAAGAAGGAGTCCCACCGTTCCTTTTGGAGGCCCTCCAGACAGGTCAGATGGCACAGCTTGCACCCCTATCTCAGGTGTTAAGACCATTCGGGTGGTGGCACAGACGTCAAGTCCGGCGGAGCCTGTTGTGGCTCTCCGGGGCCCTGCAGGAATTGACTCCCCTGATCGGTGGGTGGGTACAGCCATCGTGGCTTGACTGGCAGGGACATCGCCACCCCGTACATTTGATTCGGGCCCCGGGGGCTGGGGCCCTGCCCCTCGTTTTTTGGACTCCCCCAATTATTAGGTGGTAACGGATTTCCTTGTATATCCGCCACAGATCGGCATTCTTGTGCCCAATGATTTCCTTTTCTACATCGTGGACACAGTTGAGGTTTTTTCCTTGCCGGCTTATTCGGGGAGGCTTTTCCAAATGGAACTCCTCTTTGGGGGCAGTCTCTTTTTAGATGGCCCTCCTGTCCGCACTGGAAACATTTCTGGGGGTGGGCTCCTTGCTGTCCTTGCATAGCCTGAGCGAAGGCTGTAGCCATAACCTGCCCCTGAATTACTGGCCCTGTAATGTCTCTGCAGACCTTGATATAGGCAGAAAGATCTTTAGCCCTCCATGGCCTAATGGCTTCACGGCACCATTTATTATCATTCTCATAGGCTAATTGTTTAATTAAGGGCAATGCAGAGTCAGCATCTCCAAACATCCTGCCCGCAACCTGCATCAGCCTGTCCACAAAATCAGCATAGGGCTCATTTGGCCCCTGTACTACTCTAGACAGTTGTCCTTGCAAATCATTTACACCCCTCAATGTTTTCCAGGCCCTAACGGCCGCTGTAGCAATCTGTTGAAATACGGCAGGGGGGTAGGTGGCCTGTACCTGAGCCTCGAGATATGGTCCAGTGCCTGTCAGCATTTCTGAGTTCCACTGGGGATTTCCCGTAGCTGCATTTCTCCGCGCTGTATCCTGGCAATTATCCTGATTTTGAATTTTCC
>NW_026755906.1:0-1189 GCF_022355385.1 Mustela nigripes
CTAACCTTAACAGTAACCACTAACCCTGATTCTGACACTGACTGTGAGCCTGCCCCAAACCCAAACCCAGCCCTGACCCTGACCCTGACCCTGACCGGACCGTGGTTGTGATGCTGACCTGAACCCTAAACCTAATCCTAAGGCTGACACTGACCCTGATATGGACCCTGAACCAAACCTAACTCTGACATTACCGTAACCATACTTATACCTAACTGTGACACTGACCCTGACCCTAATCCTAACCCTGATGCTGACCTAACCCTGACCCTAATCCTACCCATGACCTTGATGTGAGCCTGAAGCCTACCCTTATCCTAAATGTAACTCTAACCATGACCCTCTACAGACCCTGAACCTAAACCTAACGCTGACCCTGACCCTAACACTAACCACTACCCTAAACCAAACCCTAAGCCTGACCTTACGCTGACTATCCCTAACCCTAACCATAACCTTACTTGTAACTCTAATCCTAACCCCTATCCCAAACCCTACCACCAATACTTAACTGTGACACTGAAACGAACTTTGACCTAAACAATGCCTGACCCTAAACCTGACCCTGGCCCTGACCTTCACTGACCTTGACCCTGATCCTACCCTAATCCTAACCATGACACTAACACTGACCACTAACTAACCCTGTCCTTGACCCGAATGTGGACTTTCAACCACTACCTGAACCTGACCCTAAACCTGACACTGTGGCTAAATTCACCCTTACCCTGACCCAGACCATGACCATAAACCTAACCCTGACCCTAACAGTGACCCCGACACTGACCTGAACTCTAATCCTGACCCTGACTGTGAGCCTGACCCTAACTCTTACCCTATATGAACCCTGACCCTGACACTTACATGGGCCCTGACCCGAAACCTATCGCTGAACCTAACTGTAAAACTAACCCCTAACATTATCCCTGACACTGACCCTAACCCATTCTAACCCTAACCCTCAACCTACCTCTAACCCTAACCTTAACCCCACTTTAACAATTAACCTGACCATCTCCCTGACCGTGATCATAACTCTAACTCTGAACTTTGCCTATGTCAGAAATTAACCTTAAACCTCACCCTGGCCTTGACCTTAAGACTGACCCTAACAGTATCTGTAAACCCAACTCTGACCCAATCCGTGATTCTGAACAGAATCGTAACCCTAAATCTAACCCTGATCTTG
>NW_026755907.1:0-1189 GCF_022355385.1 Mustela nigripes
TTGAAAGCTACTTCAGCAATTACCCATTAGAACTTTGAGACAGACAATTAACCATCAGTTTAGTCATTTCTTTGCTAACAAATTTTAACAAATAACATGAGCTTATTTGACCTTTAGTAAACTTCGATAGAATAAAGCTTCACATTTACTGCTGTTAACTTCAAAGATGCATCTATCTTAATTAAACCAACAAATTTAACTTAGTTCCAATACTGATTTACGTTCCACCTGGGCCCACTCCACTTTGAATGTTTACCTGAGACATGCGTGGGAAGATCTGGAGTGGGTGTGTTAGGTCCAGGGGGTACTCTTCTTGCTCCTTCACAGTGAAGAGAGAAGGAGCCGTGGTGCATGATCTAGAAGCTAGTCATGCAGGCTGCACACACCTTGGTGCAGAAACAGAAGGGGAAAACAGAGGAAACAAAGTGCTGCCAGGAGGCAGAGAAGGGATTCCTGGTTTTAGAGCTCATAAGCCCCAACAGAGGAGCAGATGCCATGCTTTCCCACCAGCAAGGGGGAAGGGGTTAGGCAGTCCAAGCCAGGCCAGAGAACACAGGGAAACTTCCCCAAAACAAAGAGAGTTTCGGCAGCTGCTTGGGAATATTCCTTATAGTCTCTGTCTCGAGTTAGACCAACCCCAGTTGGCTCCAGTTATAGCCATTAACACGGGAAGTGAGTGAGGGAGAAGCCCCCACATCTATTAGGAGAAACAGAGAGAAATAAAGCCAGAGTCCCCTTTGCTAGGGATGGCCCAGCAACCTGGGTTTACTAGAAGAAGGCTTATTTATGTAATTACCATCCAATATGTCAGGAGAAAGTTTACTAGCTGACTCATTTGGGCAAACACATTCCGCAAAAGCCCCTTAGTCTGGGGTCCTGGTGTAGAGCAATGAAGGCCTAGGTATGAGCGGTGAAGGTATCCTAGGTCCATTTGCCCTGTTTCCTGCAGAGATCTAACTGATAGATCCCACTGAGGCCGTGCAGTGTTACAGGAGCTCAGTCCTTTCCTAAGTTTTGCAACCCAAATTATTTCCAGTGGGTTAAAAGGCACCCCAAGGTAGAGTCCTTGGGAACTGAGGAAGCCTACTGAGGCCATGCTTCCAGAAAAGTAAAGAAGGTCCATTACCAAATCCCCCCTGACTCCTGGGTAGCGTCCCACGCAGGATATGTCAGAGGTTCCTGTGTGTCA
>NW_026755908.1:0-139 GCF_022355385.1 Mustela nigripes
TTATCTCCAACCGCTGCCCGGGTTAGAAAATGATGCCGAAATCAGAAGTCTTTCCCCATGCAAGAAACCTTGTGGTTGGCATGTTGTCCAATGTTCAGTGTCATTGAAACCAGTGTGGCCCATGAGGCCCCGCCCATGC
>NW_026755908.1:239-1189 GCF_022355385.1 Mustela nigripes
TTTTAACCATAGTTCGGGTTGTCCCTTCACTATTCCCCAGGGCTCTGCTTTGGAATTCCTCTTTTGGTGGGACACCTGAGGTAACAAACCTGAAAGGAGTCCTCCCATTCCACAGATTGACGAAAAACAACTGAGATCAGGCCAAATCCACAGAGAGCAAGATACATCCATGGCCCATGAGGCCTCCCCAACATATCACGGCCATCACTGATAGAAAATCCAGAGACAAAAGACTGAGCACGCACCTCAGACTCGCTCATTCTACATATCCGGAAGAGTTCTTCAGATAAGAACCTTCAAGTCACTCGAAGGCACCCAAAATATATACTCAAACCTGGGCACTAATGCACTGTCTGACAACCTGAGCCCGGACCTCGTGAACCAAAACCCACACAGCTGACCGCACACTGAGCATATCAGACCCACCGTGGCCTTAGGTCATCATCTCTTCTTCCCTACCTCAGTTTTCAGGATTCAGAACCTAGACCTTATCTCCAATCACTGCCCAGGGGTGACTCTGATGCAGAAATCAGAACTCTTCTTACCCATGGCAAGAAACATTGTGGTTGGCATGTTGTCCAACGTTCAGTGTAGCAGAAACCAGCATTCACACTGAGGCCCCGCCCATTCTTTAGTGCGACAGGGCAGACTCGTCCATTTCCCATGAAGTAACCCTGAAATTTCACGACCATGAGTGACACGATATCCAGAGACAAAAACTTGAGCAAGAGACTCACACTCGCCCTTTTTTCATATCCCGAAGAGTTCTCCTCATGGTCTGTAGATCAGTCCTGCCATACCTTTGACCCGAAAAACAAGCCGAGTGTGTGTTTTCAGACAACTGTCCAAACAGCCCTGGCCTACACACCCTACAGGCTCAGACGCCTGGAGCCAAACATTAAGACTCGGCTTGCCCTCTCCAAGTGATATTTATGTGCCCATTCCAATGG
>NW_026755909.1:0-1189 GCF_022355385.1 Mustela nigripes
TTCCAAAAAACAAAACAGGAAGGAAAAACTCCAAATTCACTCTATGAAGCCATTATTACCTTGATACCAAAAGTAGACAAAGACACCACAAAAAGAACTCTAAGCCAGTATCTTTGGTGAACATGGTTGCAAAAATCCTCAACAAAATACTCCAAACTGAATCCAACAATATATTAAAAAAATCATCACCATGATCAAATGGGTTTTATTCCTAGGATATGGGGGTGTTTTAATATCTGCAAATCAATCATTGTGATACACCAAATTAATAAAAGGAGAAGAATCATCTGATCATTTCAAAAGATGTAGTTAAAGCATTTGAGGGGCACCTGGGTGGCTCAGTGGGTTAAATCCTCTGCCTTTGGCTCAGATCATGATTCTGGCGTCCTGGGATCTAGCCCCGCATCAAGCTCCCTGATAATTGGGGGAGCTTCCCCCCCCCTCACTCTCTGCCTGACTCTCTGTATACTTGTGATCTCTGTCTGTCAAATAAATAAATAAAATCTTTTAAAAAAAGCATTTGACAAAGTGCAACATCCATTCATGATAAAAGAGTAAAAAAACCATTCATGATAAAAAACTTCAAAAAGTAGGTTTAGAAGGAATATACTTCAACATAATAAAGGTCATATATAAAAAATGCACAGGTAATAACAACCTAAATGGGAAAAAACAGAACAGAGTTTTCCGTGAATACGACTGGATTTCATGCCATTAGAAAATCCATTCTCCCGGGTCTTTTGAGATAAGCTTTCACCTCAGGTTTCCTGTGCAGCTCTCATTTGACAATGCCTTTCAAATTTTCACACTCATAAGATCCTTAAAGAAATTTGAGGCACACCTTAAGTCCTTCTCAGGGCATATAAAGGGTTTATAGTTTTGGCTTCATCCATAGGCCATGTCTTCCTGGATTTGCTTTTAACCCAGAAGCCATTTCTTTATTTTAGCATTATTTGACAATACAGCATGTGGAGAGGCTGTAAATGAGGAACAGATAGGTGAACCCAGTAAGTCCTGGTTCCTTCATATTGAATCGTCTTTCTTTAGCGTATCTCTCCTACCAGATTTACTGGCACGAGTTCCTTTTCCCTCTAGTGTCATTTTCTTCACTTGTCTAGAAACCTTTGCTGTAAGCCTCTCAAGGCCATCAGGTTTCCACTCACAGTCTCTTGGAAGCCCTTTTGGTTTT
>NW_026755910.1:0-1189 GCF_022355385.1 Mustela nigripes
AATGTCTCAAGTACACAACCTAACCCTACACCTAAAGGAGCTGGAGAAAGAACAACAAAGAAACCCTAAACCCAGCAGCAGAAGAGAAATCATAAAGGTCAGAACAAAAAAAAAATAAAAAAAAAAAAAAAAAAAAAAAAAAAAAAAATAGAACAAATCAATGAAACTAGGAGCTTGCTCTTTGAAAGAATTAGTCAGATTGATAAAACCTTGGCCAGTCTTATAAAAAAGAAAAGAGAAAGGACCCAAATAAATAAAATCATGAATGAAAGAGGAGAGAGCACAACAAACACCAAAGAAATACAGCCAATTATAAGAACATACTATGAGCAACACTACGCCAACAAATTTGACAATCTGTATGAAGTGGATGCATTCCCAGAGACATATAAACTACCACAACTGAACCAGGAAGAAATAGAAAGCCTGAACAGACCCATAACCAGTAAGGAGATTGAAACAGTCATCCAAAATCTCCAAACAAACAAAAGCCCAGGGCCAGACGCCTTCCCGGGGGAATTCTACCAATCATTTAAAGAAGAACTAATTCCTATTCTCCTGAAACTGTTCCAAAAAAATAGAAATGGAAGGAAAACTTCCAAACTCATTTTATGAGGCCAGCATCACCTTGATCCCAAAACCAGACAAGGATCCCATCAAAAAAGAGGGCACGTATTGTATGGAACACTGGGTGTGGTGCAAAAACAATGAATACTGTTATGCTGAAAATTAAAAAAAAAAAAAAAAAAGAGAGAGAGAGAGAGAGAGAACTACAGACCAATATCCCTGATGAACACAGATGTTAAAATTCTCACCAAAATACTAGCCAATAGGATTCAACAGTACATTAAAAGGATCATTCACCACGACCATTCCAGGGCTGCAAGGTTGGTTCAACATATGCAAATCAATCAATGTGATACAGCACATCAATAAAAGAAAGAACAAGAAACATGATACTCTCAATAGATGCTGAAAAAGCATTTGACGAAGTACAGCATCCATTCTTTTTTATTTTTTTTATTTATTTTTTTTTAATTTTTTATTTTTTATAAACATATATTTTTATTCCCAGGGGTACAGGTCTGTGAATCACCAGGTTTACACACTTCACAGCACTCACCAAATCACATACCCTCCCCCAATGTCCATAATCCCACCCCCTTCTCCCAAACCCCCTCCCCCCGGT
>NW_026755911.1:0-1189 GCF_022355385.1 Mustela nigripes
CATTGTCATATCAAGGGTCATGAGTGTAAGTTTTCCTGGTATCAAAACGGTATAGGAAAGACTGGATGAATTCACTTTGGATTTCCTGTACTAATAATCTCATTTGGTATCAATACAATGGTGAATTCCTTGCTAGGGATGCCATAACAAAGTGCTACAAGTTGCATGTCTTAGACAAAAGAAACATACTGTTTCAGAGTTTAAGCTGGTAGTCTAAAATGAAGTTGTTGGCAGGATTGATTCCTTCTGAGGGTTATGGAATAAGAGGCTGTTCTAGGCCTCTCCTCTTGGCTTGTCAGTTGCTGTCTTCTCCCTATGTCTCTTCATATCATCTTCCCTCTACGTGTCTCTGTCTCTCTGTCTAAATGTCCCATTTTTATCAGGATAACAGTTCTTTTGGATTAGGGGCCACCCAAAGGGCCTCGGTTTAAATAAATAAAACCTTTAAAAAAAAGAATCACTGCTCAATATACTGATTGTAACATCTCATATGCGTACAAATATGTACATAATGACATAAATATGTATATTTATGTATATATATAAATATAACTATTTTCTCATTGATGGAAGCACGAGAGTCAAAGTTGTTCTTCTGTTTACCCTTCTTGTGCCATAAATGTGTGATTATTATTTTTTTTAGATTTTTATTTATTTTTTTATTTTGACAGAGAGAGATCACAAGTAGGCAGAGAGGCAGGCAGAGAGAGAGAGAGAGGAGGAAGCAGGCTCCCTGCCAAGCAGAGAGCCCGATGCGGGACTCAATCCCAGGACCCTGAGATCATGACCTGAGCCGAAGGCAGCGGCTTAACCCACTGAGCCACCCAGGTGCCCAATGTGTGATTATTTTTACCCCACCTGATCTGAACAATGATTTGAGATAACCTATACAATGAAATCAGTCCAACAGTGTAAAGGTAATCCAAAAACTTGTAATAAAGGAAAAGGTCAGTAAAATAATATAAATTCAATAGTATGTTTACTATGTAAAATATGGTAACACATTACATTACATTACATTAAAGAAAGAATCTAATCCAAATATTCAAGGATGATTTATCATTTGAGTATCAGGCAATGTGTCACTGTGCTAAAAATATATATATATGTATCTTGGTAGATGTCATAACATTTTAAAAAATATTTTATTTGAGAGAGAGAAAGAAAGCACAAGTGAGGAGAGGGGCAG
>NW_026755912.1:0-1189 GCF_022355385.1 Mustela nigripes
AACCCTGGAGGTTCCGGGAGATGGGCAGCGCGACAGAGCGCCAGGCCAGGGTCCATGCGGCTCTGGCACACGGGAAGCCATTGCTGAGCACGCACCCTGGTGGCCGCCATGTCGGGGCGGGACCAGAGGGCTGGGAGGCAGCCCGGAGCGGGAAGGAGAACCCAGCGGGCCCTGGGCGCCAGGCCTCTGGAGCGAGGGGCGGGGGCGATCCAGGGACGCGGGGACCACCCATAAGGAGCTGGAGCAGGATGGGTCGGGTGGGCCCAGGGCCCTGCAAACCCCGCCAACCGCCAACAGGAAACCTGGAGGGCTGCTGCCATTGTTGGTGCGGACGGAGGCGGGACCCTGACGTCCCCGTGCGGGCTTCTGGGGATCAGGTGTGATCCCCAGGCCACCCGGTGTCAAGGCACCTAGAGGACACGCTGGTCCCGAGAGGGAGGCGGCGGGGGAGATGGTGGCGGCGCCGACCCAGCGGAGCAGAGTCCGGGAGGGACAGGCCTCCACAAGGTTACGAGCCAAAGTGGAAGCAGCAGCAGCAGCCTCGTTCCCCTCCTACCCCTGCCCCTGCCCCCCCCCCCCCCCCCGGGCCCAGATAACGGATCTGGGCCCAGGAAGCCGCTGCCTGACATACACTGGGCAGCTGCAGTGCCATCTCCCGGGGCTTCCCCGCCTATGATGTGCCACGGAGGCCTGGCCCCAGGGCTCCCCCAACCATGTGCAGGCACTGCCGCCTACCCAGGGCCCGTCCTGGGCCTCCCAGTCGGAGTTTGCACACTTCCCGTTCTGGGCCCCCATCGCCAACAGCCCACCGGAGTGGGCAGGTCATCGACAAGAGAACGGGGCCGGCTGGCTCCTGCCTCCGCGCCCCAATGCCACGCTTGCTCTGGGGTTGGTCATCAAAGGACCGGTAGTGTGGAGGCGCTTCCCCAAAGGGCCAGGCACCATGGGATCGCAGGGCCCCTTCTGTCCCGCCTGGGATGTCCACTTTCCTCCCAGGCTGGCCGCAGCTGGGGGTCTCCTCCCGGGATGGCAGGAGAGTTCCGCTTGATGGCAGTATTGCACCATGAAAGCCAAGTGGCCCTTCCCCCAGGGCCTCTCCCTCCGCCCTTTGCTGAAGAAAAATGGCCAAGCCCTGTCCACCCTGGCTGCAACATGGCGGCTCCCAGGTCGCCGCCACTGTCCTGGGGGA
>NW_026755913.1:0-614 GCF_022355385.1 Mustela nigripes
CACCTAAAATATATAGTCTAACCTGGGCACTAATGCACTGTCTGACAACCTGAGCCCGGACGTCGTGACCAACACCCAGACAGCTGACCGCACACTGAGCACATCAGACCCGCCATGGCCCTAGTTCATCATCTCTTACCTACCTCAGTTTTCAGTCTTCAAAACCTAGACCTTATCTCCAATCACTGCCCAGGGGTGACTATGATGCAGAAATCAGAACTCTTCCTTACCCGAGGCAAGAAACCATGTGGTTGGCATGTTGTCCAACGTTCAGTGTAGGACAGAAACCAGCTTTCACCCTGACGCCCCGCCCATTCTTGAGTGCGACGAGGGCATAAACACGCATTGTGACCCTCAGTATGAGTCCTGTCCTCTAGTACGTCCTCTCAGTGGCTGGACCATTAGATGTCATAGTGGGCTTGACATGTCCCTAGGCCCAATTTTGAACCAGATTTCTGGTTGTCAATTCGCCCCTCCCAGGGCTCTACTCTGGAATCCCTCATTTGATGGGACACCTGAGGTTGAAAAACAAAACAAAACAAATCAATAACAACAGAACAACGGACTTCTTCCATCCCACAGAATGACCCCAAAGAGTTTGGGGTCATTCTGTG
>NW_026755913.1:714-1189 GCF_022355385.1 Mustela nigripes
GATGTCATAATGGGCTTGACATGTCCTTAGGCCCCAATTTTTAACCACATTTCTGGTTGTCCAGTCGCCCCTCCCAGGGCTATACTCTGGAATCCCTCATTTGCTGGGACACCTGAGGTTGAAAAACAAAACAAAACAAATCAATAACAACAGAACAACGGACTTCTTCCATCCCACAGAATGACCCCAAACTCTTTGGACGGGGCCAAACCCCCAGAGAGTAAGACTCGAACATTTCCCATGTAGTCACCCGGAAATTTCACGACCATGAGTGACACGATAACCAGAGATAAAACCTTGAGCAAGAGCCTCACATTCGCCCTATTTTCATATCCCGAAGAGTTCTCCTCATGGTCTGTAGATCAGTCCTGCCATACCTATGACCCGAAACATGAGCCGAGATTGTGTTTTCAAACAACTGTCTAAACAGCCCTGGCCTACACACCATACAGGCTCCGGCCCATGGAGCCAAACC